>NC_084744.1:4416585-4439085 GCF_033978785.1 Entelurus aequoreus
AGATGTGTATTAGTGTGTAATTATTGCAAGTGTTGCCAGATAGATGTGTATTAGTGTGTAATTATTGCAAGTGTTGCCAGATAGACGTGTATTAGTGTGTAATTATTGCAAGTGTTGCCAGATAGATGTGTATTAGTGTGTAATTATTGCAAGTGTTGCCAGATAGATGTGTATTAGTGTGTAATTATTGCAAGTGTTGCCAGATAGACGTGTATTAGTGTGTAATTATTGCAAGTGTTGCCAGATAGACGTGTATTAGTGTGTAATTATTGCAAGTGTTGCCAGATAGACGTGTATTAGTGTGTAATTATTGCAAGTGTTGCCAGATAGATGTGTATTAGTGTGTAATTATTGGAAGTGTTGCCAGATAGATGTGTATTAGTGTGTAATTATTGCAAGTGTTGCCAGATAGATGTGTATTAGTGTGTAATTATTGCAAGTGTTGCCAGATAGATGTGTATTAGTGTGTAATTATTGCAAGTGTTGCCAGATAGATGTGTATTAGTGTGTAATTATTGCAAGTGTTGCCAGATAGATGTGTATTAGTGTGTAATTATTGCAAGTGTTGCCAGATAGACGTGTATTAGTGTGTAATTATTGCAAGTGTTGCCAGATAGATGTGTATTAGTGTGTAATTATTGCAAGTGTTGCCAGATAGATGTGTATTAGTGTGTAATTATTGCAAGTGTTGCCAGATAGATGTGTATTAGTGTGTAATTATTGCAAGTGTTGCCAGATAGATGTGTATTAGTGTGTAATTATTGCAAGTGTTGCCAGATAGATGTGTATTAGTGTGTAATTATTGCAAGTGTTGCCAGATAGATGTGTATTAGTGTGTAATTATTGCAAGTGTTGCCAGATAGACGTGTATTAGTGTGTAATTATTGCAAGTGTTGCCAGATAGATGTGTATTAGTGTGTAATTATTGCAAGTGTTGCCAGATAGATGTGTATTAGTGTGTAATTATTGCAAGTGTTGCCAGATAGATGTGTATTTGTAAGTAATTATTGCAAGTGTTGCCAGATAGATGTGTATTTGTATGTAATTATTGCAAGTGTTGCCAGATGGATGTGTATTAGTGTGTAATTATTGCAAGTGTTGCCTGATAGATGTGTATTAGTGTGTAATTATTGCAAGTGTTGCCAGATAGACGTGTATTAGTGTGTAATTATTGCAAGTGTTGCCAGATAGATGTGTATTAGTGTGTAATTATTGCAAGTGTTGCCAGATAGACGTGTATTGGTGTGTAATTATTGCAAGTGTTGCCAGATAGATGTGTATTGGTGTGTAATTATTGCAAGTGTTGCCAGATAGATGTGTATTGGTGTGTAATTATTGCAAGTGTTGCCAGATAGACGTGTATTGGTGTGTAATTATTGCAAGTGTTGCCAGATAAACGTGTATTAGTGTGTAATTATTGCAAGTGTTGCCAGATAGATGTGTATTAGTGTGTAATTATTGCAAGTGTTGCCAGATAGATGTGTATTAGTGTGTAATTATTGCAAGTGTTGCCAGATAGATGTGTATTAGTGTGTAATTATTGCAAGTGTTGCCAGATAGATGTGTATTAGTGTGTAATTATTGCAAGTGTTGCCAGATAGATGTGTATTAGTGTGTAATTATTGCAAGTGTTGCCAGATAGATGTGTATTAGTGTGTAATTATTGCAAGTGTTGCCAGATAGATGTGTATTAGTGTGTAATTATTGCAAGTGTTGCCAGATAGACGTGTATTAGTGTGTAATTATTGCAAGTGTTGCCAGATAGATGTGTATTAGTGTGTAATTATTGCAAGTGTTGCCAGATAGATGTGTATTAGTGTGTAATTATTGCAAGTGTTGCCAGATAGATGTGTATTAGTGTGTAATTATTGCGAGTGTTGCCAGATAGATGTGTATTAGTGTGTAATTATTGCAAGTGTTGCCAGATAGATGTGTATTAGTGTGTAATTATTGCAAGTGTTGCCAGATAGATGTGTATTAGTGTGTAATTATTGCAAGTGTTGCCAGATAGATGTGTATTAGTGTGTAATTATTGCAAGTGTTGCCAGATAGATGTTTATTAGTGTGTAATTATTGCAAGTGTTGCCAGATAGACGTGTATTAGTGTGTAATTATTGCAAGTGTTGCCAGATAGACGTGTATTAGTGTGTAATTATTGCAAGTGTTGCCAGATAGATGTGTATTAGTGTGTAATTATTGCAAGTGTTGCCAGATAGACGTGTATTAGTGTGTAATTATTGCAAGTGTTGCCAGATAGATGTGTATTAGTGTGTAATTATTGCAAGTGTTGCCAGATAGATGTGTATTAGTGTGTAATTATTGCAAGTGTTGCCAGATAGACGTGTATTAGTGTGTAATTATTGCAAGTGTTGCCAGATAGATGTGTATTAGTGTGTAATTATTGCAAGTGTTGCCAGATAGATGTGTATTAGTGTGTAATTATTGCAAGTGTTGCCAGATAGATGTGTATTAGTGTGTAATTATTGCAAGTGTTGCCAGATAGATGTGTATTAGTGTGTAATTATTGCAAGTGTTGCCAGATAGACGTGTATTAGTGTGTAATTATTGCAAGTGTTGCCAGATAGATGTGTATTAGTGTGTAATTATTGCAAGTGTTGCCAGATAGATGTGTATTAGTGTGTAATTATTGCAAGTGTTGCCAGATAGATGTGTATTAGTGTGTAATTATTGCGAGTGTTGCCAGATAGATGTGTATTAGTGTGTAATTATTGCAAGTGTTGCCAGATAGATGTGTATTAGTGTGTAATTATTGCAAGTGTTGCCAGATAGATGTGTATTAGTGTGTAATTATTGCAAGTGTTGCCAGATAGACGTGTATTAGTGTGTAATTATTGCAAGTGTTGCCAGATAGACGTGTATTAGTGTGTAATTATTGCAAGTGTTGCCAGATAGATGTGTATTAGTGTGTAATTATTGCAAGTGTTGCCAGATAGATGTGTATTAGTGTGTAATTATTGCAAGTGTTGCCAGATAGATGTTTATTAGTGTGTAATTATTGCAAGTGTTGCCAGATAGACGTGTATTAGTGTGTAATTATTGCAAGTGTTGCCAGATAGACGTGTATTAGTGTGTAATTATTGCAAGTGTTGCCAGATGGATGTGTATTAGTGTGTAATTATTGCAAGTGTTGCCAGATAGACGTGTATTAGTGTGTAATTATTGCAAGTGTTGCCAGATAGATGTGTATTAGTGTGTAATTATTGCAAGTGTTGCCAGATAGATGTGTATTAGTGTGTAATTATTGCAAGTGTTGCCAGATAGACGTGTATTAGTGTGTAATTATTGCAAGTGTTGCCAGATAGATGTGTATTAGTGTGTAATTATTGCAAGTGTTGCCAGATAGATGTGTATTAGTGTGTAATTATTGCAAGTGTTGCCAGATAGATGTGTATTAGTGTGTAATTATTGCAAGTGTTGCCAGATAGATGTGTATTAGTGTGTAATTATTGCAAGTGTTGCCAGATAGATGTGTATTAGTGTGTAATTATTGCAAGTGTTGCCAGATAGATGTGTATTAGTGTGTAATTATTGCAAGTGTTGCCAGATAGATGTGTATTAGTGTGTAATTATTGCAAGTGTTGCCAGATAGACGTGTATTAGTGTGTAATTATTGCAAGTGTTGCCAGATAGATGTGTATTAGTGTGTAATTATTGCAAGTGTTGCCAGATAGATGTGTATTAGTGTGTAATTATTGCAAGTGTTGCCAGATAGATGTGTATTATTGTGTAATTATTGCAAGTGTTGCCAGATAGATGTGTATTAGTGTGTAATTATTGCAAGTGTTGCCAGATAGATGTGTATTAGTGTGTAATTATTGCAAGTGTTGCCAGATAGATGTGTATTAGTGTGTAATTATTGCAAGTGTTGCCAGATAGATGTGTATTAGTGTGTAATTATTGCAAGTGTTGCCAGATAGATGTGTATTAGTGTGTAATTATTGCAAGTGTTGCCAGATAGATGTGTATTAGTGTGTAATTATTGCAAGTGTTGCCAGATAGACGTGTATTAGTGTGTAATTATTGCAAGTGTTGCCAGATAGACGTGTATTGGTGTGTAATTATTGCAAGTGTTGCCAGATAGATGTGTATTGGTGTGTAATTATTGCAAGTGTTGCCAGATAGATGTGTATTGGTGTGTAATTATTGCAAGTGTTGCCAGATAGACGTGTATTGGTGTGTAATTATTGCAAGTGTTGCCAGATAAACGTGTATTAGTGTGTAATTATTGCAAGTGTTGCCAGATAGATGTGTATTAGTGTGTAATTATTGCAAGTGTTGCCAGATAGATGTGTATTAGTGTGTAATTATTGCAAGTGTTGCCAGATAGATGTGTATTAGTGTGTAATTATTGCAAGTGTTGCCAGATAGATGTGTATTAGTGTGTAATTATTGCAAGTGTTGCCAGATAGACGTGCATTAGTGTGTAATTATTGCAAGTGTTGCCAGATAGACGTGTATTGGTGTGTAATTATTGCAAGTGTTGCCAGATAGATGTGTATTGGTGTGTAATTATTGCAAGTGTTGCCAGATAGATGTGTATTAGTGTGTAATTATTGCAAGTGTTGCCAGATAAACGTGTATTAGTGTGTAATTATTGCAAGTGTTGCCAGATAGATGTGTATTAGTGTGTAATTATTGCAAGTGTTGCCAGATAGATGTGTATTAGTGTGTAATTATTGCAAGTGTTGCCAGATAGATGTGTATTAGTGTGTAATTATTACAAGTGTTGCCAGATAGATGTGTATTAGTGTGTAATTATTGCAAGTGTTGCCAGATAGACGTGTATTAGTGTGTAATTATTGCAAGTGTTGCCAGATAGACGTGTATTAGTGTGTAATTATTGCAAGTGTTGCCAGATAGATGTGTATTAGTGTGTAATTATTGCAAGTGTTGCCAGATAGATGTGTATTAGTGTGTAATTATTGCAAGTGTTGCCAGATAGATGTGTATTAGTGTGTAATTATTGCAAGTGTTGCCAGATAGATGTGTATTAGTGTGTAATTACTGCAATTGTTGCCAGATAGATGTGTATTAGTGTGTGATTATTGCAAGTGTTGCCAGATAGATGTGTATTAGTGTGTAATTATTGCAAGTGTTGCCAGATAGATGTGTATTAGTGTGTAATTATTGCAAGTGTTGCCAGATAGACGTGTATTAGTGTGTAATTATTGCAAGTGTTGCCAGATAGATGTGTATTAGTGTGTAATTATTGCAAGTGTTGCCAGATACATGTGTATTAGTGTGTAATTATTGCAAGTGTTGCCAGATAGACGTGCATTAGTGTGTAATTATTGCAAGTGTTGCCAGATAGACGTGTATTGGTGTGTAATTATTGCAAGTGTTGCCAGATAGATGTGTATTAGTGTGTAATTATTGCAAGTGTTGCCAGATAGATGTGTATTAGTGTGTAATTATTGCAAGTGTTGCCAGATAGATGTGTATTAGTGTGTAATTATTGCAAGTGTTGCCAGATAGATGTGTATTAGTGTGTAATTATTGCAAGTGTTGCCAGATAGACGTGTATTAGTGTGTAATTATTGCAAGTGTTGCCAGATAGATGTGTATTAGTGTGTAATTATTGCAAGTGTTGCCAGATAGATGTGTATTAGTGTGTAATTATTGCAAGTGTTGCCAGATAGATGTGTATTAGTGTGTAATTATTGCAAGTGTTGCCAGATAGATGTGTATTAGTGTGTAATTATTGCAAGTGTTGCCAGATAGATGTGTATTAGTGTGTAATTATTGCAAGTGTTGCCAGATAGATGTGTATTAGTGTGTAATTATTGCAAGTGTTGCCAGATAGACGTGTATTAGTGTGTAATTATTGCAAGTGTTGCCAGATAGATGTGTATTAGTGTGTAATTATTGCAAGTGTTGCCAGATAGATGTGTATTAGTGTGTAATTATTGCAAGTGTTGCCAGATGTGTGTGTGTAAGTGTGGTGCTCACACAAGATGGAGGTGTGTAGTGTTGTGCAGGCAGCAGATCACCTGATGCAAAGTGGGCATGATGCCAGACAGTGTCTGGGTGCCAAGGATGGAAGGAGCCAAGGATGGAAGGAGCCAAGGATAGAAGGATGGAAGGGCAGCAGAGGTTGCAGCTTGTGTTCTGCCTGACGGAGTGGAGAGGAGAGCAGGAATGTGATGGGGGGGATGTTAGGTGGGGGGATGTTAGGTGGGGGGGATGTTAGGTGGGGGGATGTTAGGCGGGTGTGTGTAGCTTTAAGGGCGTTCGACTGCAGCCAGCCAGCGAGTATCTGCAGTGACATGTGACATGACTAGCACTGCTCTTAGACTGCAGTGACATGTGGCAGGACTAGCACTGCTCTTAGACTGCAGTGACATGTGGCAGGACTAGCACTGCTCTTAGACTGCAGTGACATGTGGCAGGACTAGCACTGCTCTTAGACTGCAGTGACGTGTGACATGACTAGCACTGCTCTTAGACTGGCCAGCTTATCAGCCTGCACGCAGCTGTGCTAGTCACCTGCTAACACGCACACACACCTTTGGTCTTATTAGTGCTATTATTAGTCTCTGTGTGTGTGTGTGTGTGTGTGTGTGTGTGTGTGTGTGTGTGTGTGTGTGTGTGTGTGTGTGTGTGTGTTTGTGTGTGTGTGTGTGTGTGTGTGTTTGACTGTTCCTTTTAACACTCCAGCGGGAATTAGATTCATTTGAAAAAAATCAAAAAAAAAAATCAAAAACATAAGAATTCTTGTCTTCAATAACAGGTAAATGACCTTTGGCAGCCATGTTGTTGACTTTGCTCAGTCTAAAATAGCAGTTAGGTCGACAAGAGCCGTCAAGTCTAAATCAACAATTACATCTACAAGGGTTGTTAGGTCTAAAATAGCAATTAAGTCGACAAGAAGCGTTTAATCTAAAACAACAATTACGTCTGAAAGAGCCGTTAAGTCTAAAATAGCAATTATTGTAATAGATTCGCTAAGTCTAAAATAGCAATTAAGTCTAAAAGAGCCACTATTTTTGAAATAGCAATGAATTATATAATAGCCGTTAAGTCTAAAATAACAATTCATTCTAAAAGAGCCATTAAGTCTAAAATAACAATTCATTCTAAAAGAGCCATTAAGTCTAAAATAACAATTAAATCAAAACGAGTTGTTATGTCTAAAATAGTACTTACATCTGTAAGACCTGTTAAGTTTAAACCAGCAATTAATTGTCAAAGAGTAGTTAAGTCTAAATTAGCAATTAATTGTCAAAGAGCAGTTAAGTCTAAATTAGCAATTAATTGTCAAAGAGTAGTTAAGTCTAAATTAGCAATTAATTGTCAAAGAGTAGTTAAGTCTAAATTAGCAATTAATTGTCAAAGAGTAGTTAAGTCTAAATTAGCAATTAATTGTCAAAGAGTAGTTAAGTCTAAATTAGCAATTAATTATCAAAGAGCAGTTAAGTCTGAAATAGCAATCTATTCTAAAATAGATTTTAAGTCTAAAATAGCAACTAAGTTTAATAGAGCTGTTAAGTCTGAAATAGCAATAATTCCAAAAGCGCTGTTAAGTCTAAAATACAAACTAAGTCTAAAAGAGTGGCTATTTTTAAAATAGCAATTAATTCTAAAAGAGCTGTTAAGTCTAAAATAACAATTACGTCTAAAAGAGCCGTTAATTCTAAAATAGTTTAGTCCAAAATAAAAATTAAGTTTAAAAGAACTGTTAACTCTAAAATAACAATTAAGTCTAAAAGAGCCATTAAGTCTAAAATAGCAACTATTCTAAAAGAGCTGTTAAGTCTAAAATACCAATTAAGTCTAAAAGAGCGGCTATTTTTAAAATAAAAATTAATTCTAAAAGAGACGTTAATTCTAAAATAACAATTACGTTTAAAAGAGACGTTAATTCTAAAAGAGCAATTAATTCTAAAATAGTTAAGTCTAAAATAACAATTAGGTTTAAAAGAACCGTTAACTCTAAAATAACAATTATGTCTAAAAGAGCCAGTAAGTCTAAAATAGCAATTATTCTAAAAGAGCCGTAATGTCTAAAATACCAATTAAGTCTAAAAGAGCGGCTATTTTTAAAATAGCAATTAATTCTAAAAGAGCCGTTAAGTCTAAAATAACAATTACGTCTAAAAGAGCCGCTAATTCTAAATTAGCAATTAATTCTAAAATAGCTACGTCTAAAATAACAATTACGTCTAAAAGAGCTGTTAAGTATAAAATAGCAATTATTTTAAAAGAGCCGTTATGTCTAAAATACCAATTAAGTCTAAAGGTGCCGCTATTTTCAAATTAGCAATTAATTCTATAAGAGCCGTTAAGTCTAAAATAACAATTACATCTAAACGAGTTATTAAGTCTAAATTAGTAATTACATCTGTAAGAGCTGTTTAGTCTAAAATAGTAATTACGTCTTAAGACCTGCTAAGTCTAAACTGGCAATTAATTCTAAAAGAGCAGTTAAGTCTAAATTAGCAATTAATTCTAAAAGAGCCGTTAAGTCTGAAATAGCAATCTCTTCTAAAAGAGACGTTAAGTCTAAAATAGCAACTAAGTTTAATAGAGCTGTTAAGTCTGAAATAGCAATAATTCCAAAAGCGCTGTTAAGTCTAAAATACAAACTAAGTCTAAAAGAGTGGCTATTTTTAAAATAGCAATTAATTCTAAAAGAGCCGTTAATTCTAAAATAACAACTAATTTTAAAAGAGCCGTTAAGTCTAAAATAACAATTACGTCTAAAAGAGAAGTTAATTCTAAAATATCAATTCATTCTAAAATAGCTTAGTCTAAAATAAAAATTAAGTTTAAAAGAACTGTTAACTCTAAAATAACAATTAAGTCTAAAAGAGCCATTAAGTCTAAAATAGCAACTATTCTAAAAGAGCTGTTAAGTCTAAAATACCAATTAAGTCTAAAAGAGCGGCTATTTTTAAAATAGCAATTAATTCTAAAAGAGCCGTTAATTCTAAAATAGCAATTAATTCTAAAATAGCTAAGTCTAAAATAACAATTAGGTTTAAAAGAACCGTTAACTCTAAAATAACAATTATGTCTAAAAGAGCCATTAAGTCTAAAATAGCAATTATTCTAAAAGAGCTGTTAAGTCTAAAATACCAATTAAGTCTAAAAGAGTGGCTATTTTTAAAATAGCAATTGATTCTAAAAGAGCCGTTAAGTCTAAAATAACAATTACGTCTAAAAGAGAAGTTAATTCTAAAATATCAATTCATTCTAAAATAGCTTAGTCTAAAATAAAAATTAAGTTTAAAAGAACTGTTAACTCTAAAATAACAATTAAGTCTAAAAGAGCCATTAAGTCTAAAATAGCAACTATTCTAAAAGAGCTGTTAAGTCTAAAATACCAATTAAGTCTAAAAGAGCGGCTATTTTTAAAATAGCAATTAATTCTAAAAGAGCCGTTAATTCTAAAATAGCAATTAATTCTAAAATAGCTAAGTCTAAAATAACAATTAGGTTTAAAATAACCGTTAACTCTAAAATAACAATTATGTCTAAAAGAGCCATTAAGTCTAAAATAGCAATTATTCTAAAAGAGCTGTTAAGTCTAAAATACCAATTAAGTCTAAAAGAGCGGCTATTTTTAAAATAGCAATTAATTCTAAAAGAGCCGTTAAGTCTAAAATAACAATTACGTCTAAAAGAGCCGCTAATTTTAAAACAGCAATTAATTCTAAAATAGCTAAGTCTAAATCAACAATTACGTTTAAAAGAGCTGTTAAGTATAAAATAGCAATTATTTTAAAAGAGCCGTTATGTCTAAAATACCAATTAAGTCTAAAGGTGCCGCTATTTTCAAATTAGCAATTAATTCTATAAGAGCCGTTAAGTCTAAAATAACAATTAATTCTAAAAGAGCCGATAAGTCTAAAATAACAATTACATCTAAACGAGTTGTTAAGTCTAAAATAGTAATTACATCTGTAAGAGCTGTTTAGTCTAAAATAGCAATTATGTCTTAAGACCTGCTAATTCTAAACCGACAATTAATTCTAAAAGAGCAGTTAAGTCTAAATTAGCAATTAATTCTAAAAGAGCCGTTAAGTCTGAAATAGCAATCTCTTCTAAAAGAGATGTTAAGTCTAAAATAGCAACTAAGTTTAATAGAGCTGTTAAGTCTCAAATAGCAATAATTCCAAAAGTGCTGTTAAGTCTAAAATACTAACTAAGTCTAAAAGAGTGGCTATTTTTAAAATAGCAATTAATTCTAAAAGAGCCGTTAATTCTAAAATAACAATTAATTGTAAAAGAGCCGTTAAGTCTAAAATAACAATTACGTCTAAAAGAGCCGTTAATTCTAAAATAGCTTAGTCTAAAATGAAAATTAAGTTTAAAAGAACTGTTAACTCTAAAATAACAATTATGTCTAAAAGAGCCATTAAGTCTAAAATAGCAACTATTCTAAAAGAGCTGTTAAATCTAAAATACCAATTAAATCTAAAACAGCGGCTATTTTTAAAATAGCAATTAATTCTAAAAGAGCCGTTAATTCTAAAATAACAATTAATTCTAAAAGAGCCGTTAAGTCTAAAATAACAATTACGTCTAAAAGAGAGGCTAATTCTAAAATAGCAATTAATTCAAAAATAGCTAAGTCTAAAATAACAATTACGTCTAAAAGAGCTGTTAAGTATAAAATAGCAATTATTTTAAAAGAGCAATTAAGTCTAAAATAACAATTAATTCTAAAAGAGCCATTAAGTCTAAAATAACAATTACATCTAAACGAGTTGTTAAGTCTAAAATAGTAATTACATCTGCAAGAGCTGTTTAGTCTAAAATAGCAATATTAGCAATTAATTCTAAAATAGCCATTAAGTCTGAAATAGCAATCTCTTCTAAAAGAGACGTCAAGTCTAAAATAGCAACTAAGTTTAATAGAGCTGTTAAGTCTGAAATAGCAATAATTCCAAAAGCGCTGTTAAGTCTAAAATACCAATTAAGTCTAAAAGACTGGCTATTTTTAAAATAGCAATTAATTCTAAAAGACCTGTTAATTCTAAAATAACAATTAATTCTAAAAGAGCCGTTAAGTCTAAAATAACAATTACATCTAAACGAGTTATTAAGTCTAAAATAGTAATTACATCTGTAAGAGCTGTTTAGTCTAAAATAGCAATTATGTCTTAAGACCTGCTAAGTCTAAACCGGCAATTAATTCTAAAAGAGCAGTTAAGTCTAAATTAGCAATTAATTCTAAAAGAGCCGTTAAGTCTGAAATAGCAATTAATTCTAAAAGAGCCGTTAAGTCTAAAATAGCAATCTCTTCTAAAAGAGACGTTAAGTCTAAAATAGCAACTAAGTTTAATAGAGCTGTTAAGTCTGAAATAGCAATAATTCAAAAAGCGCTGTTAAGTCTAAAATACCAATTAAGTCTAAAAGAGCGGCTATTTTTAAAATAGCAATTAATTCTAAAAGAGCCGTTAAGTCTAAAATAACAATTACATTTAAAAGACCTGTTAATTATAAAATAGAAATTAATTCTAAAATAGCTAAGTCTAAAATAACAATTAAGTTCAAAAGAACCGTTAACTCTAAAATAACAATTACGTCTAAAAGAGCCATTAAGTCTAAAATAGCAATTATTCTAAAAGAGCCGTTAAGTCTAAAATACCAATTAAGTTTAAAACAGCGGCTAGTTTTAAAATAACAATTCATTCTAAAAGAGCCGTTAAGTCTAAAATAACAATTACATCTAAAAGAGCCGTTAATTTTAGAATAGCAATTAATTCTAGAATAGCTTAGTTTAAAATAACAATTAAGTTTAAAAGAACTGTTAACTCCAAAATAGCAATCACGTCTAAAAGAGCCATTAAGTCTTGAATAGCAATTCATTCTAAAAAAGCCATTAATTCTAAAATAACAAATAATTCTAAAGGAGCCGTTAAGTCTAAAACAACAATTACGTCTAAAAGAGCCGTTAATTCTAAAATAGCAATTCATTCTAAAATCGCTAAGTCTAAAATAACAATTAAGTTTAACAGAACCGTTAACTCTAAATTAACATTTACGTCTAAAAGAGCCATTAAGTATAAAATAGCAATTATTCTAAAAGAGCTGTTAAGTCTAACATACCAATTAAGTCTAAAAGAGCGGCTATTTTTAAACTAGCATTTAATTCTATGAGAGCCGTTAAGTCTAAAATAACGATTAATTCTGAAAGAGCCGTTAAGTCTAAAATAACAGTTACATCTAAATGAGTTGTTTAGTCTAAAATAGCAACTACGTCTTAAGACCTGCTAAGTCTAAACCGACAATTAATTCTAAAAGAGCCGTTAAGTCTGAAATAGCAATTTATTCTAAAATAGATGTTAAGTCTAAAATAGCAACTAAGTTAGAGCTGTTAAGTATGAAATAGCGATTAAGTCTAAAATAGCAAGTCATTCCAAAAGAGCTGTTAAATCTAAAATAACAATTAATTCTAAAAGAGCCGCTAAGACTAAAACAACAAGTAAGTCTAAAATAACCGTTAAATCTAAAATACCAATTAATTCTAAAAGAGCCATTAAGTCTAAATTAACAATTAATTCTAAAAGAGGCATTAAGACTAAAATAACAATTAAGTCTAAATGAGCTGTTAAGTCTAAAATAACAATTAAGTCTAAAATAACCGTTAAATCTAAAATACCAATTACGTCTAAAAGAGCTGTTAACCCTGAAATAGCAATTCATTCTAAAAGAGCCGTGGAATATAAAATAGCAATGACTTCTAAAAGAGCCGTTAAATCTAAAATACCAATTAAGTGTAAAAGAGCTGTTAAGTCTAAAATACCAATTACGTCTAAAAGAGCTGTTAACCCTGAAATAGCAATTAATTCTAAAAGAGCCATTAAGTCTAAAATAACAATTAAGTCTAAAATAATCGTTAAATCTAAAATACCAATTAAGTCTAAAAGAGCTGTTAAGTCTAAAATAGCAATTAATTCTAAAAGAGCCGTGGAATATAAAATAGCAATGACTTCTAAAAGAGCCGTTAAATCTAAAATAAAAATTAGGTTATTAATTTCAAAAATTAAAAAAAAGCATAACATGCAACGTAAACATATAAACAAGCAGAGTAAACATATAAACATGCAAAGTAAACATATAAACAAGCAAAGTAAACATATAAACATGCAAAGTAAACATATAAACATGCAAAGTAAACATATAAACAAGCAAAGTAAACATATAAACATGCAAAGTAAACATATAAACATGCAAAGTAAACATATAAACAAGCAAATAACAACAACAACACATTCTGTGAGTGTGTTTTTTTCTTCGGGGAACAAATTATTTATAAACGTTTACATGTTCAAATATATGTATTTATTTTTGTTCCATACTACATTATTGTGATTATTATTGCATATTGTGAATATTATATATGATTAAATATTGTAAATATTATATACTATTAAATATTGTAAATATTATATACTATTAATTATTGTAAATATTATAGATTATACATAATATGATTATTATTACATATTGTAAATATTATATACTATTACTGTACATTTTGTGAATGTTATACATGATAATATATTGTGAATATTATATATTATTACATATTGTGAATATTGTATACTATTAAATATTGTAAATATTGTCTATTATTACATATTGTGATTATTATATACTATTACATATTGTAAATATTATAGATTATACATATTGTGATTATTACATATTGTAAATATTATATACTATTACAAAATTACATAATATTATATATGAGTATATTGTGAATATTATATATTATTACATCTTGTGAATATTATATATTATTACAGTGGAAATATTGTCTATTATTACATATTTTGAATGTTATATTTTATAACACATTGTAAATATTATATATTAGAATATATTGTGAATATCATATCGTACATATTGTAAGTATTATACAATATTACATATTGTGAATATTATATACTATTACATATTGTAAATATTATATATTATACATATTGTGATTATTATTGCATATTGTAAATATTTTATACTATTACATCTTTTGAATATTATATAGTATAATTATATTGTGAATATTATATATTATTACATATTGTGAATATTATATATTATTACATATTGTGAATATTATATAGTATTACATATTTCAAATGTTATCTATTATTACATATTGTGAATATTATACATTATAACATATTGTGAATATTATATATTATTACATATTATAAATGTTTATATATTATTACATATTGTAAATATTATGTTATTACATATTGTGAATATTCTATATTATTACATCTTGCAAATATTATATATTATTGCATTTTTTTAATATTATGTACTATTACATATTGTAAATATTTTGTATTATTACACTTTGTGAATATTATGCTATTATATATTGTAAATATGATATGTTATAATATAGTGTGAATATAATATATTATTACATATTGTAAATATTATACAATATTACATATTGTGAATATTATATGCTATTACATATTGTAAATATTATATACTATACATATTGTGATTATTATTACATATTGAAAAAATTATACAATATTACATATTGTGAATATTATATACTATTACATATTGTAAATATTATATATTATACATATTGTGATTATTATTACATATTGTAAATATTTTATACTATTATATCTTGTGAATATTATATAGTATAATATATTGTGAATATTATATATTATTACATATTGTGAATATCATATATTATTACATATTTTAAATGTTATCTATTATTACATATTGTGAATACTATACATTATAACACATTTTGAATATTATGTATTATTGCATATTTTTAATATTGTAAATATTTTGTATTATTACACATTGTGAATATTATGCTATTATATATTGTAAATATGATATATTATAATATATTGTGAATATTAGATAATATTACATTGTAAATATTATACAATATTACATATTGTGAATATTATATACTATTACATATTGTAAATCATATTTATTATACATATTGTGATTATTATTACATATTGTAAATATGTTATACTATTTCATCTTGTGAATATTATTTACTATTAAATATTGTAAATATTATATATTATACATATTGTGGTTATTATTATATATTTTAAATATGTTATACTATTGCATCTTGTGAATATTATATACTATTACATATTGTAAATATTATATATTATACATATTGTGATTATTATTATGTATTGTAAATATTTTATACTATTACATCTTGTGAATATTCTATACTATTGCATATTGTAAATTTTATGTTGTTACATATTGTGAATATTCTATATTATTACATCTTGTGGATATTATATATTATTGCATATTTTTAATATCATGTACTATTACATATTGTAAATATTTTTTATTATTACACATTGTGAATATTATGCTATTATATTTTGTAAATATGATATATTATAATATATTGTGAATATTATGCTATTATATTTTGTAAATATGATATATTACAATATTTTGTGAATATTATGCTATTATATTTTGTAAATATGATATATTGTAATATATTGTGAATATTATATATTTTTACATATTGTAAATATTATACAATATTACATATTGGGAATATTATATACTATTACATATTGTAAATATTATATATTATACATATTGTGATTATTATTACACATTGTAAATATTATATATTATTACATATTGTGAGTATTATATACTATTAAATATTGTAAATATTATATATTATACATATTGTGATTATTATTACATATTGTAAATATTTTATACTATTATATCTTGTGAATATTATATAGTATAATATATTGTGAATATTATATATTATTACATATTTTAAATGATATCTATTATTACATATTTTGAATATTATGTATTATTGCATTTTTTTAATATTATGTACTATTACATACTGTACATGTTTTGTATTATTACACATTGTGAATATTATGCTATTATATATTGTAAATATGATATATTATAATATATTGTGAATATAATATATTGTTACATTGCAAATATTATACAATATTACATATTGTGAATATTATATACTATTACATATTGTAAATAATATATATTATACATATTGTGATTATTATTACATATTTTAAATATTTTATACTATTACATATTGTGAATATTATAAACTATTACATATTGTAAATATTATATATTATACATATTGTGATTATTATTATATATTTTAAATATTTTATACTATTACATCTTGTGAATAATATATACTATTACATATTGTAAATATTATATATCATACATATTGTGATTATTATTACATATTGTGAATATTATATACTATTACATCCTGTGAATATTATATAGTATAATATTTTGTGAATATTGTATATTATTAGATATTGTGAATATTATATATTATTACATATTGTGAATATCATATATTATTACATATTGTAAATATTATATAATATTACATATTGTGAATATTTAATATTATTATATATTGTAAATGTTATTTATTATTACATATTGTGAATATTATATACTATTACATATTGTAAATATTATATATTATACAGATTGTGATTATTGATGTATATGTATTGTAAATATGTTATACTATTACATCTTGCGAATATTATAAACTATCACTTATTGTAAATATTATATATTATACATATTGTGATTATTATTACATATTGTGAGTATTATATACTATTACATCTTGTGAATATTATATAGTATAATATATTGTGAATATTATATATTATTACATATTGTGAATATCATATATTATTACATATTGTAAATATTATAAAATATTACATATTTTGAATATTTAATATTATTATTTATTGTAAATGTTATCTTTTATTACATATTGTGAATATTATACATTATAACATTTGGAATGTGTTATATTATTACATATTGTACATTGTTATATATTATTACATATCATAAATATTATATATTACATATTGTAAATATTCTAAATTATTACATCTTATGAATATGATTTACTTTTGCATATTTATATTGTTATGTACTATTACATATTGTAAATATGTTGTATTATTACACATTGTGAATATTATACTATTATATATTGTAAATATGATATATTATAACAATGACCATGCAGTAATAATACTACTAGTGACAATGAGCATTAACAATACTACTAAATGTGGTAGTACCAATGACTAATACTACTAAATGTGGTATTACCAATGAAGCGGTGGCAGAGAACAATAGCGTCTCATTGAGTTGTTGTGGTGTAAAAGGCTCCCAGGAGTAGTTTCCATTATTCATTGCAAAGGTCCAGGCGGCTCTGAGAGGCTGCAGGGGTGAAGAATGAGAAGTGTAGAAAAAAAACAAAAAGTGCTGTGCGGGGCAGAGACTCTGCTTTATGCAAAGTGTGCCAGGCCTTGGGACCGTGCCAGTTGAGGAGCCCGTGATGGGGCCCCGCCTGATGTGTGTGTATGTGTGTGTGTGTGCGCTGTCAGCCTGTCAGTTAGGCCTAACGCTGCTCCCCGGAGGCACCTGGGGCCGAGCCATCCAGCACCCAGTCATCCCGCGCTGGCGGCCAAGTGGTGACAATGGCGCTCCGCAGAGAGAGGAAGTGTCATGGCGGGCGTGTAAACCGCTGACAGATGACTGCCGACATGCCGCCTGAAAGCCAAACACTTTCCCCCTCCTTTCTTTTGCCGCCCGACACTCGGCGCTGACAACAAGTCAAAGGCGTGAATAAGAAGAGGATGCAAATGCTCTGGCGCGAGGAAACACGCTCGCTTTTTTTTTTTGTTTTGGAAGTGTGAGGAGGGACTGGCCTGCTGGGGGCCACGGGGTCACGGCGGGGTCAGTGTTTCCTCTCACTTCCACCCTGCTGTGGAAATACAACACGCCGTGGATCCCACACCCCAATGGAGGGTGTGGTGAGCCAGAGCCAGGCTTACGGGATCACCAGAGCCAGTCTAACAGGACCACCAGAGCCAGTCTTATGGGACCACCAGAGCCAGTCTTACAGGAACACCAGAGCCAGTCTTACGGGACCACCAGAGCCGGTCTTACAGGACCACCAGAGCCGGTCTTACAGGACCAGCAGAGCCAGTCTTACGGGACCACCAGAGCCAGTCTTACAGGACCACCAGAGCCAGTCTTATGGGACCACCAGAGCCAGTCTAACAGGACCACCAGAGCCAGTCTTACAGGACCACCAGAGCCGGTCTTACAGGACCAGCAGAGCCAGTCTTATGGGACCACCAGAGCCAGTCTTACAGGACCACCAGAGCCAGTCTTATGGGACCACCAGAGCCAGTCTTACAGGACCACCAGAGCCGGTCTTACAGGAACACCAGAGCCAGTCTTACGGGACCACCAGAGCCAGTCTTAAAGGACCACCAGAGCCAGTCTTACAGGACCACCAGAGCCAGTCTTACGGGACCACCAGAGCCAGTCTTACGGGACCACCAGAGCCAGTCTAACAGGACCACCAGAGCCAGTCTTACGGGACCACCAGAGCCAGTCTTACGGGACCACCCGAGCCAGTCTTACGGGACCACCAGAGCCAGTCTTACGGGACCACCCGATCCAGTCTTACGGGACCACCAGAGCCAGTCTTACGGGACCACCAGAGCCAGTCTTACGGGACCACCAGAGCCAGTCTTACGGGATCACCAGAGCCAGTCTAACAGGACCACCAGAGCCAGTCTTATGGGACCACCAGAGCCAGTCTTACAGGACCACCAGAGCCAGTCTTACGGGACCACCAGAGCCAGTCTTACAGGACCACCAGAGCCAGTCTTACGGGACCACCAGAGCCAGTCTTACAGGACCACCAGAGCCAGTCTTACGGGACCACCAGAGCCAGTCTTACGGGATCACCAGAGCCAGTCTTACGGGATCACCAGAGCCAGTCTTACAGGACCACCAGAGCCAGTCTTACAGGACCACCAGAGCCAGTCTTACGGGACCACCAGAGCCAGTCTTACAGGACCACCAGAGCCAGTCTTACGGGACCACCAGAGCCAGTCTTACGGGACCACCAGAGCCAGTCTTACAGGACCACCAGAGCCAGTCTTACGGGATCACCAGAGCCAGTCTTACAGGACCACCAGAGCCAGTGTTATGGGACCACCAGAGCCAGTCTTACAGGACCACCAGAGCCAGTCTTACGGGACCACCAGAGCCAGTCTTACGGGACCACCAGAGCCAGTCTTACGGGACCACCAGAGCCAGTCTTACGGGACCAAGGTCAAGTCCAGCGGTGACAACGTGTCCAGTGAGAGCTGTGGAGTGGAACACTGCCACACCCTTTAAGCTTCTTGAGGGTGATGGAGCGTTTACATGTGGAAGTAGCGCCTCAATTTGTGTGTAGTCAGATCAATGTGTTCTCACCTGATGTGTGTGTGTGTGTGTGTGTGTGTGTGTGTGTGTGTGTGTGTGTGTGTGTGTGTGTGTGTGTGTGTGTTACATTTGGCCAAAGACTCTTTTTGCAACACAGACAGGCAGTTTTTTTTTTTAAACACACACACATTGTTTTAACACAGAAACACATCAAAACACAGACACACAAATCACAACAGACAGATTTGTTTTAAACACAAACACAAATTGTCTTAACAAAGAAACACATCAAAACACAGACACACAAATCACAACAAAGACAGATTTGTTTTAAACACAAACACAAATTGTTTTAACAAAGAAACACATCAAAACACAGACACACAGATTGTAACACGGACAGACAGATTTGTTTTAAACACACACACACATTGTTTTAACAAAGAAACACATCGAATCACAAACACACAAATCGCAACACGGACAGACAGATTTTTTTTTTTTAAACACACACATTGTTTTAGCAAAGAAACACATCGAAACACAGACACACAAACTGCAACAAGGACCGATTTTTTTTTTTTAAACACACACAAATTGTTTTAACAAAGAAACACACCAAAACACAGACACACAAATCGCAACACAGACAGGCAGTTGTTTTTAAACACACAAATTATTTTAACAAAGAAACACATCGAATCACAGACTCACAAATCACAACACGGACATACATATATTGTTTTAAACAAACACACACACGCACACATTGTTTAAATAAAGAAACACATCAAAACACAGACACACAGATCGTAACACAAACATAGATTTATTTTTAAACATACACACATGGTTTTAACAAAAAGTACATTGAATCACAGACACAAAAATCACAACACTGACATACAGATTAATTTTTTTTAAACACACACAAATTGTTTAAACAAAGAAACACACCAAATCACAGGCACTTGATTGTAACACAAACATATATATTGTTTTTTTAAACACACACATAGTTTTAACAAAGAAACACATTGAATCACAGACACACAAATTGCAACACGGCATACTGATTTTTTTTTATTTTTAAACACACACAAATTGTGTTAACAAAAAAACACATCAAAACACAGACACACAGGTCACAACACAGACGGGCAGATTTGTTTTTAAACACACACACACAAATTGTATAAAGAAAGAAACACACCAAAACACAGACACACAGATCACAACATAAATATTTATATATATTTTTTAAACACACACACATTGTTTTAACAAAGAAACACATCAAAACACAGACACAAAGATCACAACACGGACAGGCAGATTTTTTTAAACATACACAAATTGTTTTAACAAAAAAACACATCGAAACACGGACACAGATTGCAACACAAACATATGTATATATATATATATATATATATATATATATATATATATATATATATATATATATATATATATATATATATATATATATATATATATATTTTTTTTTTTTTTCAAACACAAATTGTTTTAACAAATAAATACGTCTTAACACAGACACACAGATCACAACACAGACATATATATATATATATATATATATATATATATATATATATATATATATATATATATATATATATATATATATATATATATATATATATATATTTAAACACACAAAAAATGTTTTAACAAAGAAGCACATCTTAACACAGACACACAATTCGCAACACTGACCGGCAGTTTTTTTTTTACACACACATAAATTATTTTAACATACACACACAAATTGTTTTAACAAAGAAACACATCGAAACACAGACACACAAATCGCAACACAGACAGGCATATTTATTTAAACACACACACACACATTGTTTTAACAAAGAAACACACCGAAACAAAGACACACAGATCACAACACAGACATGCAGATTGTCATTTTTAAACAAACACACACACACAAATTGTTTTAACAAAAAAATACATTGAAACACAGACACACAGATCGCAACACAAACATATAGATTTTGTTTAAACACACACACATTGTTTGAACAAATAAACACACCAAAACACAGACACACAGATTGTAACAAGGACATACAGATTTTTTTAAACACACATACAATTTGTTTTAACAAATTAACACATCGAAACACAAACACACAGATCACAACACGGCCGGGCAGATTTTTTTTCAAACACACACACACATTATTTTAACAAAGAAACACACCGAAACACAGACACACAGATTGCAACACAAACATATATATATATATATATATATATATATATATATATATATATATATATATATATATATATATATATATATATATATATATATATATATATATATATATATATATATATATATATATATAATTTTTTTTTTTTTTAAACACACAAATTATTTTAACAAAAAACACACCAAAACACAAACACACAGATTGTAACACAAACCTATAGATTTTTTTTAAAACACACAAACATCGTTTTAACAAAGAAATACATCGAATCACAGACACACAAACCGCAACACGACAGACAAATGTTGTTTTTTTAAACACACACAAATTGTGTTAACAAAGAAACACATCGAAACACAGACACACAGGTCACAACACAGAAGGGCAGATTTGTTTTTAAACACACACACACAAATTGTATAAAGCACAGACACACCAATCGCAACATGGACATACAGATTTTTTTCAAACACACAAATTGTTTTAACAAAGAAACACACCAAAACACAGACACGCAAATCGTAACACGGACAGACATATATTTTTTTTAAACACATAGATAATTTTAACAAAGAAACACATCGAAACACAGACACACAGATCGCAACACAAACATGTATATTTGTTTTTAAACACACACATAGTTTTAACAAATAAACACACCAAAACACAGACACACAAATCGCAACACGGACATAGAGATTTTTTTTTAAAAACACACACATTGTTTTAACAAAGAAACACATCAAAACACAGACACACAGATTGCAACACAAACATATAGATTTTTTTTAAACCTACACAAAAAAACAGACACACAGATCAAAACACGGACAGACAGATTTTTTTTTTTAAACACACAAATTGTTTTAACAAAGAAACACATCAAAACACAGACACACAAATCGCAACACACACAAATTGTTTTAAC
>NC_084744.1:4444085-4471585 GCF_033978785.1 Entelurus aequoreus
ATAGTAAAGCTTGACTGTCATATTTTGGGAATGGCTACGTGTTTGTGTTGCTGCAGCCGGCCGCTAATACACCGCTTCCCACCTACAGCTTTCTTCTTTGCTGTCTTCATTGTTCATTAGACAAATTGCAAAAGATTCACCAACACAGATGTCCAGAATACTGTGGAATTTTGCGATGAAAACTGACGACTTAATAGCTGGCCACAATGCTGTCCCAAAAATGTCCGCTACAATCCGTGACGTCACGCGCATACGTCATCATACATAGACGTTTTCAAGCGGAAGTTTCTCGGGAAATTTAAAATGTCACTTTATAAGTTAACCCGGCCGTATTGGCATGTGTTGCAATGTTAAGATTTCATCATTGATATATAAACTATCAGACTGCGTGGTCGGTAGTAGTGGCTTTCAGTAGGACTTTAAAGACGTTCATGTAAGTCTGTGAGCGCCACCTGGATTTCTCTCTTTGCCGTCAATAGAAAAGTCACCTTTCGCAGAGCAGTTTTGAGTTGCTGATATTTGACAGTTTGTTGTCCTCTCTCCAGCTGCAGGAGACTATCCTCCAAATATGATTTGTGGACCCCATCATCTTTGTACACCTTTAACATCAAAACAGATTAAACGCCATTATGGTGTGCGTGTATTTGAAATGACCGTCAGTCTTGAACTAGAGAAAGTAATTCAATGGTTGAAATCTGCACTTTTGGGTGTTTTAGGAGTTAATACGGTAATGTACGTCACAGCAGCTCAGACCAGGAACAAAGCAAAGTGGGCGTTTTGTTTTTTAGAGCAGCCAGTCCCAAACACATGTGTCAGGAACAGATGCGGAAGCACATTTGTACAACAAATGTCTGCATGAAAGTGATAATATATCATATTGTAGGTGTTTATTAGCCTTTGCATTCATATTTTGCTGTTTGTTACATTTTTGTTGTGTTTTGCTTGATTGTAAAATATGTCGAGGAGCTGGTCTGATGTTCATATGTTGTTAATATTCAGTGTTTTATTGTTCATAGTTAATATTGTAAATCCCACGTAAAAGAGGAGCCATGTTATTGTGTTGTTATTATTTAGTGTTTATTGTTCATAGTAAATAATGTGAATCTCAAGGAAAAGAGGAGCGATGTTCATGCGTTGTTAATATTCACTGTTTTATTGTTCATAGTTAATATTGTAAATTCCACGTAAAAGAGGAGTGATGTTCATATGTTGTTAATATTCAGTGTTTTATTGTTCATAGTTAATATTGTAAATTCCACTTTAAAAAAGAAGCAATGTTCATATGTTGTTATTATTCAGTGTTTTATTGTTCATAGTTAATATTGTAAATCCCACGTAAAAGAGGAGCCATGTTAATATGTTGTTATTATTTAGTGTTTTATTGTTCATAGTTAATATTATGAATTCCACGTAAAAGTGGAGCGATATTCATATGTTGTTAATATTCAGTGTTTTATTGTTCATACTTTATATTGTAAATCCCACTTAAAAGAGGAGTAATGTTCATATGTTGTTAATATTCAGTGTTTTATTGATTGAAGTTAATATTGTAAATCCCACATAAAAGAGGAGCGATGTTCATATGTTGTTAATATTCAGTGTTTTATTGTTCATACTTTATATTGTAAATCCCACTTAAAAGAGGAGTGATGTTCATATTTTGTTAATATTCATTGTTTTATTGTTCATAGTTAATATTGTAAATCCCACGTAAAAGAGGAACAATGTTCATATGTTGTTAATATTCACTGTTTTATTGTTTGAAGTTAATATTGTAAATCCCACTTAAAAGAGGAGCGATGTTCATATGTTGTTGATATTCACTGTTTTATTGTTCATAGTTAATATTGTACATTCCACGTAAAAAAAAAGCATGTTCATATGTTGTTAATATTCAGTGTTTTATTGTTCATAGTTAATATTGTAAATCCCACGTAAAAGACGAGCGATGTTAATATGTTGTTATTATTTAGTGTTTTATTGTTCATAGTTAATATTGTAAATTCCACGTAAAAGAGGAGTGATGTTCATATGTTGTTATTATTCACTGTTTTATTGTTCATAGTAATATTGTAAATCCCACGTAAAAGAGGAGCGATGTTCATATGTTGTTGATATTCACTGTTTTATTGTTCATAGTTAATATTGTACATTCCACGTAAAAAAAAAGCATGTTCATATGTTGTTAATATTCAGTGTTTTATTGTTCATAGTTAATATTGTAAATCCCACGTAAAAGAGGAGCGATGTTCATATGTTGTTAATATTCACTGTTTTATTGTTTGAAGTTAATATTGTAAATCCCACTTAAAAGAGGAGCGATGTTCATATGTTGTTAATATTCAGTGTTTTATTGTTCATAGTTAATATTGTAAATCCCACGTAAAAGACGAGCGATGTTAATATGTTGTTATTATTTAGTGTTTTATTGTTCATAGTTAATATTGTAAATTCCACGTAAAAGAGGAGTGATGTTCATATGTTGTTATTATTCACTGTTTTATTGTTCATAGTAGTATTGTAAATCCCACGTAAAAGAGGAGCGATGTTCATATGTTGTTGATATTCAGTGTTTTATTGTTCATAGTTAATATTGTACATTCCACGTAAAAAAAAAAGCATGTTCATATGTTGTTAATATTCAGTGTTTTATTGTTCATAGTTAATATTGTAAATCCCACCAAAAAGAGGAGCGATGTTCATATGTTGTTAATATTCAGTGTTTTATTGTTCATAGTTAATATTTTAAATCCCACCTAAAAGAGGAGCGATGTTCATATGTTGTTAATATTCAGTGTTTTATTATTAATAGTTAATGTTGTAAATCCCACGTAAAAGAGGAGCAATGTTCATATGGTGTTAATATTCATTGTTTAATTGTTCATAGTTAATATTATAAATCCCCACGTAAAAGAGGAAGCATGTTCATATGTTGTTAATATTCAGTGTTTTATTGTTCATAGTTAATATTTTAAATCCCACCTAAAAGAGGAGCGATGTTCATATGTTGTTAATATTCAGTGTTTTATTATTAATAGTTAATGTTGTAAATCCCACGTAAAAGAGGAGCAATGTTCTTTTGGTGTTAATATTCATTGTTTAATTGTTCATAGTTAATATTATAAATCCCCACGTAAAAGAGGAAGCATGTTCATATGTTGTTAATATTCAGTGTTTTATTGTTCATAGTTAATATTTTAAATCCCACCTAAAAGAGGAGCGATGTTCATATGGTGTTAATATTCAGTGTTTTATTGTTTAAAGTTAATATTGTAAATCCCACGTAAAAGAGGAGTAATGTTATTGTGTTGTTATTACTTAGTGTTTTATTGTTTATAGTTAATATTGTAAATCCAACGTAAAAGAGGAGCAATGTTCATATGTTGTTAATATTCAGTGTTTTATTGTTCATAGTTAATATTGTAAATCCCACGTAAAAGTGGAGCCATGTTAATATGTTGTTATTATTTAGTTTTTTATTGTTCATAGTTAATATTGTAAATCCCACGTAAAAGAGGAGCAATGTTATTGTGTTGTTATTATTTAGTTTTTTATTGTTCATAGTTAATATTGTAAATCCCACGTAAAAGAGGAGTAATGTTATTGTGTTGTTATTATTTAGTTTTTTATTGTTCATAGTTAATATTGTAAATCCCACGTTAAAGAGGAGCAATGTTATTGTGTTGTTAATATTCACTGTTTTATTGTTCATAGTTAATATTGTAAATCCCACGTAAAAGAGGAGCAATGTTCATATGTTGTTCATATTCAGTGTTTTATTGTTCATAGTTAATATTGTAAATCCCACTTAAAAGAGGAGTGATGTTCATATGTTGTTAATATTCAGTGTTTTATTGTTCATAGTTAATATTGTAAATCCCACATAAAAGAGGAGTGATGTTCATATGTTGTTAATATTCAGTGTTTTATTGTTCATAGTTAATATTTTAAATCCCACCTAAAAGAGGAGCGATGTTCATATGTTGTTAATATTTAGTGTTTTATTGTTCATAGTTAATATTGTAAATCCCACGTAAAAGAGGAGCCATGTTATTGTGTTGTTATTATTTAGTGTTTTATTGTTCATAGTTAATATTGTAAATATCATGTAAAAGAGGAGCAATGTTCATATGTTGTTTTTATTTAGTGTTTTATTGTTCATAGTCAATATTGTAAATCCCACGTAAAAGAGGAGCAATGTTATTGTGTTGTTATTATTTAGTGTTTTATTGTTCATAGTTAATATTGTAAATCCAACGTAAAAGAGGAGCAATGTGCATATGTTGTTAATATTCAGTGTTTTATTGTTCATAGTTAATATTGTAAATTCCACGTAAAAGAGGAGTGATGTTCATATGTTGTTAATATTCACTGTTTTATTGTTCATAGTAATATTGTAAATCCCACGTAAAAGAGGAGCGATGTTCATATGTTGTTGATATTCAGTGTTTTATTGTTCATAGTTAATATTGTACATTCCACGTAAAAAAAAAGCATGTTCATATGTTGTTAATATTCAGTGTTTTATTGTTCATAGTTAATATTGTAAATCCCACATACAAGAGGAGCGATGTTCATATGTTGTTAATATTCAGTGTTTTATTGTTCATAGTTAATATTTTAAATCCCACCTAAAAGAGGAGCGATGTTCATATGTTGTTAATATTCAGTGTTTTATTATTAATAGTTAATGTTGTAAATCCCACGTAAAAAAGGAGCAATGTTCAAATGGTGTTAATATTCATTGTTTAATTGTTCATAGTTAATATTATAAATCCCCACGTAAAAGAGGAAGCATGTTCATATGTTGTTAATATTCAGTGTTTTATTGTTCATAGTTAATATTTTAAATCCCACCTAAAAGAGGAGCGATGTTCAAATGGTGTTAATATTCAGTGTTTTATTGTTTAAAGTTAATATTGTAAATCCCACGTAAAAGAGGAGTAATGTTATTGTGTTGTTATTACTTAGTGTTTTATTGTTTATAGTTACTATTGTAAATCCAACGTAAAAGAGGAGCAATGTTCATATGTTGTTAATATTCAGTGTTTTATTGTTCATAGTTAATATTGTAAATCCCACGTAAAAGTGGAGCCATGTTAATATGTTGTTATTATTTAGTTTTTTATTGTTCATAGTTAATATTGTAAATCCCACGTAAAAGAGGAGCAATGTTATTGTGTTGTTATTATTTAGTTTTTTATTGTTCATAGTTAATATTGTAAATCCCACGTAAAAGAGGAGCAATGTTATTGTGTTGTTAATATTCACTGTTTTATTGTTCATAGTTAATATTGTAAATCCCACGTAAAAGAGGAGCGATGTTCATATGTTGTTATTATTTAGTGTTTTATTGTTCATAGTTAATATTGTAAATCCCACGTAAAAGAGGAGCCATGTTATTGTGTTGTTATTATTTAGTGTTTTATTGTTCATAGTTAATATTGTAAATATCATGTAAAAGAGGAGCAATGTTCATATGTTGTTTTTATTTAGTGTTTTATTGTTCATAGTCAATATTGTAAATCCCACGTAAAAGAGGAGCAATGTTATTGTGTTGTTATTATTTAGTGTTTTATTGTTCATAGTTAATATTGTAAATCCAACGTAAAAGAGGAGCAATGTGCATATGTTGTTAATATTCAGTGTTTTATTGTTCATAGTTAATATTGTAAATCCCACGTAAAAGATGAGCCATGTTAATATGTTGTTAATATTCAGTGTTTTATTGTTCATAGTTAATATTGTAAATCCCATGTAAAAGAGGAGCGATGTTCATATGTTATTAATATTTACTGTTTTATTGTTCATAGTTAATATTGTAAATCCCACGTAAAAGAGGAGCAATGTTATTGTGTTGTTATTATTTAGTGTTTTATTGTTCATAGTTAATATTGTAAATCTAACGTAAAAGAGGAGCGATGTTCATATGTTGTTAATATTCAGTGTTTTATTGTTCATAGTTAATATTGTAAATCCCACGTAAAAGAGGAGCGATGTTCATTTGTTGTTAATATTCAGTGTTTTATTGTTCATAGTTAATATTGTAAATCCCACGTAAAAGAGGAGCGATGTTCATATGTTGTTAATATTCAGTGTTTTATTGTTCATAGTTAATATTGTAAATCCCACGTAAAAGAGGAGCGATGTTCATTTGTTGTTAATATTCAGTGTTTTATTGTTCATAGTTAATATTGTAAATCCCACGTAAAAGTGGAGCCATGTTAATATGTTGTTATTATTTAGTTTTTTATTGTTCATAGTTAATATTGTAAATCCCACGTAAAAGAGGAGCAATTTTATTGTGTTGTTATTATTTAGTTTTTTATTGTTCATAGTTAATATTGTAAATCCCACGTAAAAGAGGAGTAATGTTATTGTGTTGTTATTATTTAGTTTTTTATTGTTCATAGTTAATATTGTAAATCCCACGTAAAAGAGGAGCGATGTTCATATGTTGTTATTATTTAGTGTTTTATTGTTCATAGTTAATATTGTAAATCCCACGTAAAAGAGGAGCCATGTTATTGTGTTGTTATTATTTAGTGTTTTATTGTTCATAGTTAATATTGTAAATATCATGTAAAAGAGGAGCAATGTTCATATGTTGTTTTTATTTAGTGTTTTATTGTTCATAGTCAATATTGTAAATCCCACGTAAAAGAGGAGCAATGTTATTGTGTTGTTATTATTTAGTGTTTTATTGTTCATAGTTAATATTGTAAATCCAACGTAAAAGAGGAGCAATGTGCATATGTTTTTAATATTCAGTGTTTTATTGTTCATAGTTAATATTGTAAATCCCACGTAAAAGATGAGCCATGTTAATATGTTGTTAATATTCAGTGTTTTATTGTTCATAGTTAATATTGTAAATCCCACGTAAAAGAGGAGCCATGTTAATATGTTGTTAATATTCAGTGTTTTATTGTTCATAGTTAATATTGTAAATCCCATGTAAAAGAGGAGCGATGTTCATATGTTATTAATATTTACTGTTTTATTGTTCATAGTTAATATTGTAAATCCCACGTAAAAGAGGAGCAATGTTATTGTGTTGTTATTATTTAGTGTTTTATTGTTCATAGTTAATATTGTAAATCTAACGTAAAAGAGGAGCGATGTTCATATGTTGTTAATATTTAGTGTTTTATTGTTCATAGTTAATATTGTAAATCCCACGTAAAAGAGGAGCGATGTTCATTTGTTGTTAATATTCAGTGTTTTATTGTTCATAGTTAATATTGTAAATCCCACGTAAAAGATGAGCCATGTCAATATGTTATTAATATTCAGTGTTTTATTGTTCATAGTTAATATTGTAAATTCCACGTAAAAGAGGAGCAATGTTCATATGGTGTTAATGTTCATTGTTTCATTGTTCATAGTTAATATTATAAATCCCCACGTAAAAGAGGAGCAATGTTCATATGTTGTTAATATTCAGGGTTTTATTATTAATAGTTAATATTGTAAATCCCACGTAAAAGAGGAGCAATGTTCATATGGTGTTAATGTTCATTGTTTCATTGTTCATAGTTAATATTATAAATCTCCACGTAAAAGAGGAAGCATGTTCATATGTTGTTAATATTCAGTGTTTTATTGTTCATAGTTAATATTTTAAATCCCACCTAAAAGAGGAGCGATGTTCATATGGTGTTAATATTTACTGTTTTACTGTTTAAAGTTAATATTGTAAATTCCACGTAAAAGAGGAGTGATATTCATATGTTGTTATTATTCACTGTTTTATTGTTCATAGTTAATATTGTAAATCCCACGTAAAAGAGGAAGCATGTTCATATGTTGTTAATATTCAGTGTTTTATTGTTCATAGTTAATATTTTAAATCCCACCTAAAAGAGGAGCGATGTTCATATGTTGTTAATATTCAGTGTTTTATTGTTCATAGTTAATATTGTAAATCCCACTTAAAAGAGGAGCGATGTTCATATGTTGTTAATATTCACTGTTTTATTGTTCATAGTTAATATTGTAAATCCCACATAAAAGAGGAGCAATGTTCATATGTTGTTAATATTCAGTGTTTTATTGTTCATAGTTAATATTGTAAATCCCACGTAAAAGAGGAGCAATGTTCATATGTTGTTAATATTCAGGGTTTTATTATTAATAGTTAATATTGTAAATCCCACGTAAAAGAGGAGCAATGTTCATATGGTGTTAATGTTCATTGTTTCATTGTTCATAGTTAATATTATAAATCCCCACGTAAAAGAGGAAGCATGTTCATATGTTGTTAATATTCAGTGTTTTATTGTTCATAGTTAATATTTTAAATCCCACCTAAAAGAGGAGCGATGTTCATATGGTGTTAATATTCAGTGTTTTATTGTTTAAAGTTAATATCGTAAATTCCACGTAAAAGAGGAGTGATGTTCATATGTTGTTATTATTCACTGTTTTATTGTTCATAGTTAATATTGTAAATCCCACGTAAAAGAGGAGCAATGTTCATATGTTGTTCATATTCAGTGTTTTATTGTTCATAGTTAATATTGTAAATCCCACTTAAAAGAGGAGTGATGTTCATATGTTGTTAATATTCAGTGTTTTATTGTTCATAGTTAATATTGTAAATCCCACATAAAAGAGGAGTGATGTTCATATGTTGTTAATATTCAGTGTTTTATTGTTCATAGTTAATATTTTAAATCCCACCTAAAAGAGGAGCGATGTTCATATGTTGTTAATATTCAGGGTTTTATTATTAATAGTTAATATTGTAAATCCCACCTAAAAGATGAGCGATGTTCATATGTTGTTAATATTCAGTGTTTTATTGTTTAAAGTTAATATTGTAAATTCCACGTAAAAGAGGAGCAATGTTCATATGTTGTTCATATTCAGTGTTTTATTGTTCATAGTTAATATTGTAAATCCCACTTAAAAGAGGAGTGATGTTCATATGTTGTTAATATTCAGTGTTTTATTGTTCATAGTTAATATTGTAAATCCCACATAAAAGAGGAGTGATGTTTATATGTTGTTAATATTCAGTGTTTTATTGTTCATAGTTAATATTTTAAATCCCACCTAAAAGAGGAGCGATGTTCATATGTTGTTAATATTCAGGGTTTTATTATTAATAGTTAATATTGTAAATCCCACCTAAAAGAGGAGCGATGTTCATATGTTGTTAATATTCAGTGTTTTATTGTTCATAGTTAATATTGTAAATCCCACGTAAAAGAGGAGTAATGTTATTGTGTTGTTATTACTTAGTGTTTTATTGTTTATAGTTAATATTGTAAATCCCACAAAAAAGAGGAGTAATGTTATTGTGTTTTTATTATTTAGTGTTTTATTGTTCATAGTTAAAATTGTAAATCCAACGTAAAAGAGGAGCAATGTTCATATGTTGTTAATATTCAGTGTTTTATTGTTCATAGTTAATATTGTAAATCCCACGTAAAAGAGGAGAGATGTTTATATGTTGTTAATATTCAGTGTTTTATTGTTCATAGTTAATATTGTAAATCCCACGTAAAAGTGGAGCGATGTTAATATGTTGTTATTATTTAGTGTTTTATTGTTCATAGTTAATATTGTAAATCCCACGTAAAAGAGGAGCAATGTTGTGTTGTTAATATTCACTGTTTTATTGTTCATAGTTAATATTGTAAATCCCACGTAAAAGAGGAGCAATACTCATAAGTTGTTATTATTTAGTGTTTTATTGTTCATAGTTAATATTGTAAATCCCACGTAAAAGAGGAGCAATGTTATTGTGTTGTTATTATTTAGTGTTTTATTGTTCATAGTTAATATTGTAAATCCCACTTAAAAGAGGAGCGATGTTCATATGTTGTTAATATTCAGTGTTTTATTGTTCATAGTTAATATTGTAAATCCCACTTAAAAGAGGAGCGATTTTCATATGTTGTTAATATTCAGTGTTTTATTGTTCATAGTTAATATTATAAATCCCACGTAAAAGAGGAGTGATGTTCATATGTTGTTAATATTCACTGTTTTATTGTTCATAGTTAATATTGTAAATCCCACCTAAAAGAAGAGCGATGTTCATATGTTGTTAATATTCACTGTTTTATTGTTCATATTTAATATTGTAAATCCCACTTACTTTATTTTAATGTATATTTTGGGCGTCCCATTCAGTAAAATAACTGTAAAATTCCATTCCGTTTTTTTTCTTAAATGGTCTGTTTTTAGAACTCTATCGGACATTGTATTTTGGTATTAGTGTTCCTGGAAAAAAAGGGAGCCAAACAGCAGATGTTCACAGCTAAATGTGTATATATGATTTATACACACATACACATTGCCCCCCCCCCCCCCCCCCCAGACACACTGCTTCTCTCAATGTGGCCCCCGAGTCAGAATATTTGCCCAGCTCTGCGTGAGGACTTTGGTGAATATTTCCATTTGCTCATAAACGCCTCGCTAAAACAAGCGATGGCATGTGAAGACTCTTTCAGAGGAGCAAATGTATTCTATTGTTGGACACAAGTGAAGGCTTCCCTCTATTCCGGCCTTTTAAGAAACCCCGCTCAGTTTTCCATTTGACTTCCACCCTTTGAAGGCGAGTCCCATTCTTCTCCAGATATTTCTAATTGATACTTTGAGAGCTCTCTCAAAGCCGTTCATTCAAATGACCGCCAGGAACTATGGGGAGGTTCTTACTCCGGCGTTTGACTCTGATTGATTTCTTATTCCCGGAGCCATGGTGCGGGTTGCATCCCAGTAACTTGGACGAGCCCTTCATCTCCCGGACCTTTTCGACTTCAGTATCTTTATTACAATGCAGCCCAGAGTTTCCGATGTCACATTGACTGAAGATTGCTTCTCTTGTCTCATTTCACCTTTTGTTGGACAAGTGACCCTCCTTTCAGTCTTTGGGACAGAAATGATGCGGAAGGCTTGGGCAGAAAATCCGGTAAACATCCGTTCTTGCCTCCCCACATGTTGCTTGTTTTCTTGATGCAGAAGTTTGGTATTACTTTTCGCCAGGGTTGCAAAGGTTTTGGAAAGTTTCCGGAGAGTTTCCGGAAATTTACCACGGGAAGTTAAGCTCGGGAAGTTTGGAAATGTTGACCATTTTTGTGATTATTCTGTAGAATAAAATGAGAAGCTTGTAAAACACTAATGCAATGCCACACACAGATATAAATAGTCAGCTAAACAATTGGAATAATCTTTAAAAATACTTTACTGATTGAGGAATGCACAGTGCAGGGTTGAAATTCAACTGCATTTGCATGAAATCAGGTTGTTTTAGCTAATACCTACCCAGTGGCCTAGTGGTTAGAGTGTCCGCCCTGAGATGGGTAGGTCGTGAGTTCAAACCCCCGGCCGAGTCATACCAAAGACTATAAAAATGGGAGCTAGTGTCTTCCTGTTTGGCACTCAAAAGTTGGACACCGTCCATCTTATTCCGTAGAATAAGGTACTCCGCTCCCGCGCCTTCCGCCCGAATGCAGCTGACCCCGAAAGGGACACGCGGTATAAAATGGATGGATGGAAGATGAGAAGCTTGTAAAACACTAATGCAATGCCACACACAGATATAAATAGTCAGCTAAACAATTGGAGTAGTCTTTAAACATACTTTACTGATGGAGGAATGCACTGTGCAGGGTTGAAATTCAACTGAATTTGCATGAAATCAGGTTGTTTTAGCTAATACCTACACAGTGGCCTAGTGGTTAGAGTGTCCGCCCTGAGATGGGTAGGTTGTGAGTTCAAAACCCCGGCCGAGTCATACCAAAGACTATAAAAATGGGAGCTACTACCTCCCTGCTTGGCACTCAAAAGTTGGACACCGTCCATCTTATTCCGTAGAATAAGGTACTCCGGTCCCGCGCCTTCCGCCCGAATGCAGCTGAGATAGGCTCCGGCTTCCCCCCGTGACCCCGAAAGGGACAAGCGGTTGAAAATGGATGGATGGAAGATGAGAAGCTTGTAAAAGACTAATGCAATGCCACACACAGATATGAATAGTCAGCTAAACAATTGGAGTAGTCTTTAAACATACTTTACTGATGGAGGAATGCACAGTGCAGGGTTGAAATTCAACTGAATTTGCATGAAATCAGGTTGTTTTAGCTAATACCTACACAGTGGCCTAGTGGTTAGAGTGTCCGCCCTGAGATGGGTAGGTTGTGAGTTCAAACCCCCGGCCGAGTCATAGCAAAGACTATAAAAATGGGAGCCACTACCTCCCTGCTTGGCTCTCAAAAGTTGGACACCGCCCATCTTATTCCGTAGAATAAGGTACTCCGGTCCCGCGCCTTCCGCCCGAATGCAGCTGAGATAGGCTCCAGCTACCCCCCGTCACTCTGAAAGGGACAAGCGGTAGAAAATGGATGGATGGAAGATGAGAAGCTTGTAAAACACTAATGCAACGCCACACACAGATTTAAATAGTCAGATAAACAATTGGAGTAGTCTTTAAAAATATTTTACTGATTGAGGAATGCACAGTGCAGGGTTGAAATTCAACTGAATTTGCATGAAATCAGGTTGTTTTAGCTAATACCTACCCAGTGGCCTAGTGGTTAGAGTGTCCGCCCTGAGATGGGTAGGTTGTGAGTTCAAACCCCCGGCCGAGTCATACCAAAGACTATAAAAATGGGAGCCACTACCTCCCTGCTTGGCTCTCAAAAGTTGGACACCGCCCATCTTATTCCGTAGAATAAGGTACTCCGGTCCCGCGCCTTCCGCCCGAATGCAGCTGAGATAAGCTCCAGCTAACCCCCGGACCCCGAAAGGGACAAGCGGTAGAAAATGGATGGATGGAAGATGAGAAGTTTGTAAAAGACTAACGCAATGCCACACACAGATATAAATAGTCAGCTAAACAATTGGAGTAGTCTTTAAACATACTTTACTGATGGAGGAATGCACAGTTCAGGGTTGAAATTCAACTGAATTTGCATGAAATCAGGTTGTTTTAGCTAATACCTACACAGTGGCCTAGTGGTTAGAGTGTCTGCCCTGAGATGGGTAGGTTGTGAGTTCAAACCCCCGGCCGAGTCATACCAAAGACTATAAAAATGGGAGCCACTACCTCCCTGCTTGGCTCTCAAAAGTTGGACACCGCCCATCTTATTCCGTAGAATAAGGTACTCCGGTCCCGCGCCTTCCGCCCGAATGCAGCTGAGATAGGCTCCAGCTACCCCCCGTCACTCTGAAAGGGACAAGCGGTAGAAAATGGATGGATGGAAGATGAGAAGCTTGTAAAACACTAATGCAATGCCACACACAGATTTAAATAGTCAGATAAACAATTGGAGTAGTCTTTAAAAATATTTTACTGATGGAGGAATGCACTGTGCAGGGTTGAAATTCAACTGAATTTGCATGAAATCAGGTTGTTTTAGCTAATACCTACCCAGTGGCCTAGTGGTTAGAGTGTCCGCCCTGAGATGGGTAGGTTGTGAGTTCAACCCCCCGGCCGAGTCATACAAAAGACTATAAAAATGGGAGCCACTACCTCCCTGCTTGGCACTCAAAAGTTGGACACCGTCCATCTTATTCCGTAGAATAAGGTACTCCGGTCCCGCGCCTTCCGCCCGAATGCAGCTGAGATAGGCTCCGGCTTCCCCCCGTGACCCCGAAAGGGACAAGCGGTAGACAATGGATGGATGGAAGATGAGAAGCTTGTAAAACACTAATGCAATGCCACACACAGATATAAATAGTCAGCTAAACAATTGGAATAGTCTTTAAACATACTTTACTGATGGAGGAATGCACAGTGCAGGGTTGAAATTCAACTGAATTTGCATGAAATCAGGTTGTTTTAGCTAATACCTACCCAGTGGCCTAGTGGTTAGAGTGTCTGCCCTGAGATGGGTAGGTTGTGAGTTCAAAACCCCGGCCGAGTCATACCAAAGACTATAAAAATGGGAGCCATTACTTCCCTGCTTGGCACTCAGCATCAAGGGTTGGAATTGGGGGTTAAATCACCAAAAATGATTCCCGGGCGCGGCCACCGCTGCTGCCCACTGCTCCCCTCACCTCCCAGGGGGTGATCGAGGGTGATGGGTCAAATGCAGAGGATACATTTCACCACACCTAGTGTGTGTGTGACTATCATTGGTAATTTAACTTTTAACTTAACTTACTTTCCGCTAGGGTTTCAAAGGGGTGGAAACTTTCCGGAAACTTTCCGGAAATTTACCACGGGAAGTTAAGCTCGGGAAGTTTGGAAATGTTGACCATTTTTTTGATTATTCTGTAGAATAAGATGGGAAGCTTTTAAAACACTAATGCAATGCCACACACAGATATAAATAGTCAGCTAAATAATTGGAGTAGTCTTTAAAAATATTTTACTGATGGGGGAATGCACAGTGCAGGGTCGAAATTCACCTCAATTTGCATTAAATCAGGTTGTTTTAGCTATTAATCATGCTGCAAGATCCAGCATGTTGCATTCAATGTTTATTCCCATAAATTCCTGTTCATTCCCATGAAATAATCCCGGAATTTCGCAACCCTACTGTCAGGTTCACACTGATGACATCTATTAAAGAGACAAAGCAGCAAGGAATTAAACAGAGACAGAATTCAATTAAGCTCAATTGAGGAGAAACGTCTGGACTGTACTCTTGTACAGTCTCTTACCACGCTCTGACGAAAGATTGTACGCATACTCTTTTATTTGGACTTTCCCTGATTACATAGCAACAGCTGTTTCGAAAGGAAGGGGGGGTCGTAAACAGCCGTCGCCTTTGGTTACAAAACAGTTCAAAGAAAAGGTGCCTGGAGCGGGTCAAGACAAAATCTTCCTGTGGATTACAATACATCAAAGAAACCGACACCTTCATGTCGCGTCCCATCCTACACAGTGGAGTTTTACAAGCCTTTTGATTGGTAAGATCAAAGACAGCTTTTGTCTGCTCGCCGGGAACTCTTTGGTACACAAAGTTTTGTGATAACTTAACATACAATTATTCTGACACCTACTTCTCGCACATTTCAAAAAAGGAGGCGGTCTGCGCTCAAAGTACGACCAAAACAACCCGTAAAAGCCGTAAAGTCCGCCTGGGAAACGCAAAGGTTGCGGTAATAAGGGAGGCTGTAGGAGAGACTTTTATCAGCCGTCCTGAGATCACACCGTGAAGGATGAGCTTCTTTTACAGAGCCGCGTCTTCCTACCCTAACCAGGTTAACGCGGCTATAAAAGGTAATGGTTGGGAAGGGGATCAGTGAACAAGATAACCCGTTCATTGGCAGCGAGGCTGGGGCCCGTACACTGCCATTAAACCACCTCATTACTGTAAACGTCAGCAGAATAGAATAGTATTTATTTATTTATAGTATTTTGGGGGGCCAAAATACAGTAGCAGGTTCCTCGTTTATACTGATTGGCCTTTTGTTACGGGACGGAACGCGATAGCGCCTCGCGTTTGCTGGCAAGGTCACAAAGGACCTCTCTTCTCCTGGGGGAGTGGAAGTAACTCTTTGAGATCCAACCTGGGCCATCAAAAAAAGGGGTTGCAACAAGTGAAAAAAAAAAAAACAAGGAAAAGAGAAGAAAGAAGAAACCCAAAGAAAAACCCGAAATAAAGAACCTTATCATACATTAGGGCAGGTAGTCGGCAACCCAAAATGTTGAAAGAGCCTTATTGGACCAAACATACCAAAAACAAATCTGTCTGGAGCCGCCAAAAAAAGGAAGTGTTATAATGAAGGCAACACATGATGTAAGTGTCTATTTTAGTTGTATTAGCCTACTATCAAAATTACTTTAAAAGTCTTATATAAGTGTTATAATGAAGGCAACACATGATGTAAGTGTCTATATTAGCCTATTATCAAAATTACTTTAAAAAGGCTTATATAAGTGTTATAATGAAGGCAACACATGATGCAAGTGTCTATATTAGCTATAATAGCCTACTATCAAAATGACTTTAAAAGTCTTATATAAGTGTTATAATGAAGGCAACACATGATGTAAGTGTCTATATTAGCTATATTAGCCTACTATCAAAATGACTTTAAAAGTCTTATATAAGTGTTATAATGAAGACAACACATGACGTAAGTGTCTATTTTAGCTATAATAGCCTACTATCAAAATGACTTTAAAAGTCTTATATAAGTGTTATAATGAAGGCAACACATGATGTAAGTGTCTATATTAGCTATATTAGCCTACTATCAAAATGACTTTAAAAGTCTTATATAAGTGTTATAATGAAGACAACACATGACGTAAGTGTCTATTTTAGCTATAATAGCCTACTATCAAAATGACTTTAAAAGTCTTATATAAGTGTTATAATGAAGACAACACATGATGTAAGTGTCTATATTAGTTGTATTAGCCTACTATCAAAATGACTTTAAAAAGTCTTATATAAGTGTTATAATGAAGACAACACATGATGTAAGTGTCTATATTAGTTGTATTAGCCTACTATCAAAATTACTTTAAAAAGTCTTATATAAGTGTTATAATGAAGACAACACATGATGTAAGTGTCTATATTAGCTATATTAGCCTACTATCAAAATTACTTTAAAAGGCTTATATAAGTGTTATAATGAAGGCAACACATGATGTGTCTATATTAGTTATATTAGCCTACTATCAAAATTACTTTAAAAGGCTTATATAAGTGTTATAATGAAGACAACACATGATGTAAGTGTCTATATTAGCTATAATAGCCTACTATCAAAATGACTTTAAAAAGGCTTATATAAGTGTTATAATGAAGGCAACACATGATGTAAGTGTCTATTTTAGCTATAATAGCCTACTATCAAAATGACTTTAAAAGTCTTATATAAGTGTTATAATGAAGGCAACACATGATGTAAGTGTCTATTTTAGCTATAATAGCCTACTATCAAAATGACTTTAAAAGTCTTATATAAGTGTTATAATGAAGACAACACATGATGTAAGTGTCTATTTTAGCTATAATAGCCTACTATCAAAATTACTTTAAAAAGTCTTACATAAGTGTTATAATGAAGGCAACACATGATGTAAGTGTCTATATTAGCTATATTAGCCTACTATCAAAATGACTTTAAAAGTCTTATATAAGTGTTATAATGAAGACAACACATGATGTAAGTGTCTATATTAGTTATATTAGCCTACTATCAAAATGACTTTAAAAATGCTTATATAAGTGTTATAATGAAGGCAACACATGATGTAAGTGTCTATTATAGCTAAAATAGCCTACTATCAATATTACTTCAAAGGTCGTATATAAGTGTTATAATGAAGGCAACACACGATGTAAGTGTCTATATTAGCCTACTATCAAAATGGCTTTAAAAGGCTTATATAAGTGTTATAATGAAGACAACACATGATGTAAGTGTCTATATTAGCTATATTAGCCTACTATCAAAATGACTTTAAAAGTCTTATATAAGTGTTATAATGAAGACAACACATGAAGTAAGTGTCTATATTAGTTGTATTAGCCTACTATCAAAATGACTTTAAAAAGTCTTATATAAGTGTTATAATGAAGACAACACATGATGTAAGTGTCTATATTAGCTATATTAGCCTACTATCAAAATTACTTTAAAAGGCTTATATAAGTGTTATAATGAAGGCAACACATGATGTAAGTGTATACATTAGCTATAATAGCCTACTATCAAAATGACTTTAAAAAGTCTTATATAAGTGTTATAATGAAGAAAACACATGATGTAAGTGTCTATATTAGCTATATTAGCCTACTATCAAAATTACTTTAAAAGGCTTATATAAGTGTTATAATGAAGGCAACACATGATGTAAGTGTATACATTAGCTATAATAGCCTACTATCAAAATGACTTTAAAAGTCTTATATAAGTGTTATAATGAAGACAACACATGATGTAAGTGTCTATATTAGTTGTATTAGCCTACTATCAAAATGACTTTAAAAAGTCTTATATAAGTGTTATAATGAAGACAACACATGATGTAAGTGTCTATATTAGCTATATTAGCCTACTATCAAAATTACTTTAAAAGTCTTATATAAGTGTTATAATGAAGACAACACATGATGTAAGTGTCTATATTAGCTATATTAGCCTACTATCAAAATGACTTTAAAAAGGCTTATATAAGTGTTATAATGAAGGCAACACATGATGCAAGTGTATACATTAGCTATAATAGCCTACTATCAAAATGACTTTAAAAGTCTTATATAAGTGTTATAATGAAGACAACACATGATGTAAGTGTCTATATTAGTTGTATTAGCCTACTATCAAAATGACTTTAAAAAGTCTTATATAAGTGTTATAATGAAGACAACACATGATGTAAGTGTCTATATTAGCTATATTAGCCTACTATCAAAATTACTTTAAAAGTCTTATATAAGTGTTATAATGAAGACAACACATGATGTAAGTGTCTATATTAGCTATATTAGCCTACTATCAAAATGACTTTAAAAAGGCTTATATAAGTGTTATAATGAAGGCAACACATGATGCAAGTGTATACATTAGCTATAATAGCCTACTATCAAAATGACTTTAAAAAGGCTTATATAAGTGTTATAATGAAGACAACACATGATGTAAGTGTCTATATTAGCCTACTATCAAAATGACTTTAAAAGTCTTATATAAGTGTTATAATGAAGGCAACACATGATGTAAGTGTATACATTAGCTATAATAGCCTACTATCAAAATGACTTTAAAAAGGCTTATATAAGTGTTATAATGAAGACAACACATGATGTAAGTGTCTATATTAGTTGTATTAGCCTACTATCAAAATTACTTTAAAAGGCTTATATAAGTGTTATAATGAAGGCAACACATGATGTAAGTGTATACATTAGCTATAATAGCCTACTATCAAAATGACTTTAAAAGTCTTATATAAGTGTTATAATGAAGGCAACACATGATGTAAGTGTCTATTTTAGCTATATTAGCCTACTATCAAAATGACTTTAAAAATGCTTATATAAGTGTTATAATGAAGGCAACACATGATGTAAGTGTCTATTATAGCTAAAATAGCCTACTATCAATATTACTTCAAAGGTCGTATATAAGTGTTATAATGAAGGCAACACACGATGTAAGTGTCTATATTAGCCTACTATCAAAATGGCTTTAAAAGGCTTATATAAGTGTTATAATGAAGACAACACATGATGTAAGTGTCTATATTAGCTATATTAGCCTACTATCAAAATGACTTTAAAAGTCTTATATAAGTGTTATAATGAAGACAACACATGAAGTAAGTGTCTATATTAGTTGTATTAGCCTACTATCAAAATGACTTTAAAAAGTCTTATATAAGTGTTATAATGAAGACAACACATGATGTAAGTGTCTATATTAGCTATATTAGCCTACTATCAAAATTACTTTAAAAGGCTTATATAAGTGTTATAATGAAGGCAACACATGATGTAAGTGTATACATTAGCTATAATAGCCTACTATCAAAATGACTTTAAAAGTCTTATATAAGTGTTATAATGAAGACAACACATGATGTAAGTGTCTATATTAGTTGTATTAGCCTACTATCAAAATGACTTTAAAAAGTCTTATATAAGTGTTATAATGAAGACAACACATGATGTAAGTGTCTATATTAGCTATAATAGCCTACTATCAAAATGACTTTAAAAAGGCTTATATAAGTGTTATAATGAAGGCAACACATGATGTAAGTGTATACATTAGCTATAATAGCCTACTATCAAAATGACTTTAAAAAGGCTTATATAAGTGTTATAATGAAGGCAACACATGATGTAAGTGTATACATTAGCTATAATAGCCTACTATCAAAATGACTTTAAAAAGGCTTATATAAGTGTTATAATGAAGACAACACATGATGTAAGTGTCTATATTAGTTGTATTAGCCTACTATCAAAATGACTTTAAAAAGTCTTATATAAGTGTTATAATGAAGACAACACATGATGTAAGTGTCTATATTAGCTATATTAGCCTACTATCAAAATTACTTTAAAAGGCTTATATAAGTGTTATAATGAAGGCAACACATGATGTAAGTGTATACATTAGCTATAATAGCCTACTATCAAAATGACTTTAAAAGTCTTATATAAGTGTTATAATGAAGGCAACACATGATGTAAGTGTCTATTTTAGCCTACTATCAAAATGACTTTAAAAGTCTTATATAAGTGTTATAATGAAGACAACACATGATGTAAGTGTCTATATTAGTTATATTAGCCTACTATCAAAATTACTTTAAAAATGCTTATATAAGTGTTATAATGAAGGCAACACATGATGTAAGTGTATACATTAGCTATAATAGCCTACTATCAAAATGACTTTAAAAAGGCTTATATAAGTGTTATAATGAAGACAACACATGATGTAAGTGTCTATATTAGTTGTATTAGCCTACTATCAAAATGACTTTAAAAGTCTTATATAAATGTTATAATGAAGACAACACATGATGTAAGTGTCTATATTAGCTATATTAGCCTACTATCAAAATTACTTTAAAAGGCTTATATAAGTGTTATAATGAAGGCAACACATGATGTAAGTGTATACATTAGCTATAATAGCCTACTATCAAAATGACTTTAAAAGTCTTATATAAGTGTTATAATGAAGGCAACACATGATGTAAGTGTCTATTTTAGCCTACTATCAAAATGACTTTAAAAGTCTTATATAAGTGTTATAATGAAGACAACACATGATGTAAGTGTCTATATTAGTTATATTAGCCTACTATCAAAATTACTTTAAAAATGCTTATATAAGTGTTATAATGAAGGCAACACATGATGTAAGTGTCTATTATAGCTAAAATAGCCTACTATCAATATTATTTCAAAAGTCGTATATAAGTGTTATAATGAAGGCAACACACGATGTAAGTGTCTATATTAGCCTACTATCAAAATGGCTTTAAAAGGCTTATATAAGTGTTATAATGAAGACAACACATGATGTAAGTGTCTATATTAGCTATATTAGCCTACTATCAAAATGACTTTAAAAGTCTTATATAAGTGTTATAATGAAGACAACACATGATGTAAGTGTCTATATTAGCTATATTAGCCTACTATCAAAATGACTTTAAAAGTCTTATATAAGTGTTATAATGAAGACAACACATGATGTAAGTGTCTATATTAGCCTACTATCAAAATGACTTTAAAAGTCTTATATAAGTGTTATAATGAAGACAACACATGATGTAAGTGTCTATATTAGCCTACTATCAAAATGACTTTAAAAGTCTTATATAAGTGTTATAATGAAGACAACACATGACGTAAGTGTCTATATTAGCCTACTATTAAAATGACTTCAAAAGTCTTATATAAGTGTTACAATGAAGACAACACATGATGTAAGTGTCTATATTAGCTATATTAGCCTACTATCAAAATGACTTTAACAGTCTTATATAAGTGTTATAATGAAGACAACACATGATGTAAGTGTCTATATTAGCCTACTATCAAAATGACTTTAAAAGTCTTATATAAGTGTTATAATGAAGACAACACATGATGTAAGTGTCTATATTAGCTATATTAGCCTACTATCAAAATGACTTTAAAAGTCTTATATAAGTGTTATAATGAAGGCAACACATGATGTAAGTGTCTATATTAGCTATATTAGCCTACTATCAAAATGACTATGTGTCGCAGGCTGAAGTCAATTGTTGACAAACACGTCACCCACCCCCCTACCCCACACCTTCACCACTGCCCACCCTGAGATGGGTAGGTTGTGAGTTCAAACCCCGGTCGAGTCATACCAAAGACTATAAAAATGGGAGCCGTTACCTCCCTGCTTGGCACTCAGCATCAAGGGTTGGAATTGGGGGTTAAATGACCAAAAATGATTCCCGGGTGTGGCCACCGCTGCTGCTCACTGCTCCCCTCACCTCCCAGGGGGGTGAACAAGGGTGATGGGTCAAATACAGAGAACATTTTTGCCACACCTCGTGTTTGTGTGTGAGACATTAATTGGTACTTAAACTTAAACTTTATTACAGCTCCCAATTCCTCCCCTCTGTTGCAAGTTTGGTTGGTTCTATGTAACTTGTTTATGGTTATGAGTTTTTTTTTCCCTTGGCATCAGTCTGGACCCCCTCCCTGGAGTTCAGCCTTTGATTTTTATTTTTTTTTACTCTCCCCCACCCAACATTTACCTGTTTCTCACCTTTTTTTAGTAAGGGTTACCGGAAGTCGGCATTCCGGTTCCGTCTCCCTGTAATGTTTGCCTGGTGGTCTTGAACGGGATTGTGCGGAAACTCTCAAATTCCCCCTCAAATGAACCTTTTTGAGCAACCCCTTGATAGGCGGATTAACCACAAAGGTCTGCAAAAACCATTGCAAGCACTTCCAGACCTGTTGGACCAGCATTTTGATGTGGACTTGGCCACACTGAGGCTGGGGAATGGGAGCCTCAGGGGCCTCAGGGGCCTCTTGGCCTGCAGAGTCCTGCTTTAATGAGCTTCACTGGAACTGAGAAATGACAGCTCACCCACTCTCTCGACCTCCTGATTTACCGGACTAAAGAAGTACACGTCCCCCTCCAGCCACTCCACTTAACTATTACCTCCACACCGGAAGCCGCAAAGGTGTGGGGAAACTTCCAGGGGCTTCTGCCAAGAACTCCCCTTGATACACTTTTTAGCACCTGTGCTTTTCTGCACATTAACAATCCAAAAGTTTATGACAGACTTGTAAGAAGTTTTAGTGTTGAGGAAAAGATTCAAAGACTGTAGAAAGCCAAAAGTCTTACGATGGAGTTCAGGGTGCACATCGCGTGGGGGAAGGGGGTTGCTGAAAAAATAATACTTCATAGTGTGTATCGTAGTACTTTATTGTGTATGTTTAAGATCATAGTACTTGGTAATGTGTGTTTAGGATCATGGTACTTTGTAGTGTGTATTTAGGATCATTGAATGTTGTCTATCTGTGTTGGCCCTGTGATGAGGTGGCGACTTGTCCAGGGTGTATCCCGCCTTCCGCCCGAATACAGCTGAGAGAGGCTCCAGCACCCCTGGCGACCCCGAAATGGATGGATGTACTTGGTAGTGTGTATTTAGGATGATAGTACTTTATAGTATGTCTTTAGGATCATTGTAGTTGGTAGTGTGTATTTAGGAGCATAATACTTGGTAGTGTGTATTTAGGATCATAGTAATTTGTAGTGTGTATTTAGGATCATTGTAGTTGGTAGTGCGTATTTAGGATCATTGTACTTTATAGTGTGTATTTAGGATCATAGTACTTTATAGTGGGTATTCAGGATCATAGTACTTGGTATTGGTTATTTAGGATCGTAGTACTTGGTAGTGTGTATTTAGGTTCATAGTACTTTATAGTGTGTATTTAGGATCATAGTACTTGGTGTTGTGTATTTAGGATCATAGTACTTGGTAGTGTGTATTTAGGATCATTGTTCTTTATAGTGTGTATTTAGGATCATAGTACTTTATAGTGGGTATTCAGGATCATAGTACTTGGTATTTGTTATTTAGGATCGTAGTACTTGGTAGTGTGTATTTAGGTTCATAGTACTTTATAGTGTGTATTTAGGATCATAGTACTTGGTGTTGTGTATTTAGGATCATAGTACTTGGTAGTGTGTATTTAGGATCATTGTACTTTATAGTGTGCATTTAGGATCATAGTACTTGGTGTGTATTTAGGATCATAGTACTTGGTAGTGTGTATTTACGATCATAGTACTTTATAGTGTGTATTTAGGATCATAGTACTTTATAGTGTGTATTTAGGATCATAGTACTTGGTGTTGTGTATTTAGGATTGTAGTACTTGGTAGTGTGTATTTAGGATCATAGTACTTTATAGTGTGTATTTAGGATCATAGTACTTGGTAGTGTGTATTTAGGAACATAGTACTTTAGAGTGTGTATTTAGGATCATAGTACTTGGTTTTGTGTATTTACAATCATAGTACTTGGTAGTGTGTATTTACGATCATAGTACTTTATAGTGTGTATTTAGGATCATAGTACTTTATGGTGTGTATTTAGGATCATAGTACTTGGTAGTGTGTATTTAGGATCATAGTACTTTATAGTGTGTATTTAGGATCATAGTACTTGGTAGGGCATATTTAGAATCATAGTACTTTATAGTGTGTATTTAGGATCATAGTACTTTATAGTGTGTATTTAGGATCATAGTACTTGGTAGTGTGTATTTATGATCATAGTACTTTATAGTGTGTATTTGGGATCATAGTAGTTGGTGTTGTGTATTTAGGATCATAGTACTTTATAGTGTGTATTTAGGATCATAGTACTTGGTAGTGTGTATTTAGGATCATCATACTTTATAGCGTGTATTTAGGATCATAGTACTTGGTGTTGTTTATTTACGATCATAGTACTTGGTAGTGTGTATTTACGATCATAGTACTTTATAGTGTGTATTTAGGATCTTAGTAATTTATAGTGTGTATTTAGGATCATAGTACTTGGTGTTGTGTATTTGGGGACATAGTACTTGGTAGTGTGTATTTAGGATCATAGTACTTTATAGTGTGTATTTAGGTTCATAGTACTTTATATTGTGTATTTAGGATGATAGTACTTTATAGTGTGTATTTAGAATCATAGTACTTGGTAGTGTGTATTTAAGATCATAGTAATTTATAGTGTGTATTTAGGATCATAGTACTTGGTAGGGCATATTTAGAATCATAGTACTTTATAGTGTGTATTTAGGATCATAGTAATTTATAGTGTGTATTTAGGAACATGGTACTTTATAGTGTGTATTTTGGATCATAGTACTTGGTGTTGTGTATTTAGGATTATAGTACTTGGTAGTGTGTATTTAGGATCTTAGTACTTTATAGTGTGTATTTAGGATCATAGTACTTGGTAGTGTGTATTTACGATCATAATAATTTATAGTGTGTATTTAGGATCATGGTATTTGGTGTTGTGTATTTAGGATCATAGTACTTGGTAGTGTGTATTTAGGATCATAGTACTTTATAGTGTGTATTTAGGTTCATAGTACTTTATAGTGTGTATTTAGGATCATAGTACTTGGTAGTGTGTATTTAGGATCATAGTAATTTATAGTGTGTATTTAGGATCATAGTACTTGGTAGGGCATATTTAGAATCATAGTACTTTATAGTGTGTATTTAGGATCATTGTACTTGGCAGTGTGTATTTAGGATCATAGTACTTTATAGTGTGTATTTAGGATCATAGTACGTTATAGTGTGTATTTAGGATCATAGTACTGTATAGTGTGTATTTAGGATCATAGTATTTTATAGTGTGTATTTAGGATCATAGTACTTTATAGTGTGTATTTAGGTTCATAGTACTTTATAGTGTGTATTTAGGATCATAGTACTTGGTAGTGTGTATTTAGGATCATAGTAATTTATAGTGTGTATTTAGGATCATAGTACTTGGTAGGGCATATTTAGAATCATAGTACTTTACAGTGTGTATTTAGGATCATAGTACTTTATAGTGTGTATTTAGGATCATAGTACTTGGTAGTGTGTATTTAGGATCATAGTACTTTATAGTGTGTATTTAGGATCATAGTACGTTATAGTGTGTATTTAGGATCATAGTACTTTTTAGTGTGTATTTAGGATCATAGTATTTTATAGTGTGTATTTAGGATCATAGTACTTTATAGTGTGTATTTAGGATCATAGTATTTTATAGTGTGTATTTAGGATCATAGTACTTTATAGTGTGTATTTAGGATCATAGTATTTTATAGTGTGTATTTAGGATCATAGTACTTTATAGTGTGTATTTAGTGTTTTCTTCTCTAAATGAGTGTTAAATGTTAGCCTGCTAGCTAAGGATTAAGCGAAAAGTGGTGCCCCACAAAGTGTTTATTGTGTAAGTGTGTGGGCACACTAACCTAATAAACACACTTGCACACTTACACACTCACCTAATAAACACACTTGCACACTTACACACTCACCTAATAAACACACTTACACACTCACCTAATAAACACACTTGCACACTTACACACTCACCTAATAAACACACTTACACACTCACCTAATAAACACACTTACACACTCACACACTCACACACTTACACACTCACCTAATAAACACACACACTTACACACTCACACATTTACACACTCACGTAATAAACACACTTACACACTCACACAATTACACACTTACACACTCACCTAAAAAACACACTTACACACTCACCTAATAAACACACTTACACACTTACACACTCACACATTTACACACTCACGTAATAAAAACACTTACACACTTACACACTCACACACTTACACAGTTACACACTCACCTAATAAACACACTTACAAACTCACCTAATAAACACACTTACACACGTACACACTCACCTATTAAACACACTTGCACACTTACACACTCACCTAATAAAGACACTTACACACTCACCTAATAAAGACACTTACACACTCACACACTTACACACTTACACACTCACCTAATAAACACACTTACACACTCACCTAATAAAGACACTTACACACTCACACACTTACACACTTACACACTCACTTAATAAACACACATACACACTTACACACTCACCTAATAAACACACTTGCACACTTACACACTCACCTAATAAACACACTTACACACTTACACACTACCCTAATAAACACACGTACACACTTACACACTCACCTAATAAACACACTTACACACTCACCTAATAAAGACACTTACACACTCACACACTTACACACTTACACACTCACCTAATAAACACACATACACACTTACACACTCACCTAATAAACACACTTACACACTCACCTAATAAAGACACTTACACACTCACACACTTACACACTTACACACTCACATAATAAAGACACTTACACACTCACACACTTACACACTTACACACTCACCTAATAAACACACATACACACTTACACACTCACCTAATAAACACATTTACACACTCACCTAATAAATACACTTACACACTCACACACTTACACACTCACCTAATAAACACACATACACACTTACACATTTACCTAATAAACACGCTTACACACTCACACGTTTACACACTCACGTAATAAACACACTTAAACACTTACACACTTATAACTTCACCTAATAAACACACTTACACACTCACACACTTACACACTCCCCTAATAAACCCACTTACGCACTCACACACTTGCACACTCACCTAATAAACACACTTACACACTCACCCACACACACACACTACATCCCCTCCCCCCATGCCAAAAAGACCAAGGAACGTCCAGCTCTTTATGCACTTTCTCTCTGGCACACACACACACACACATTACCCCCCCCCCCCACACACACACACACACACACAGACGAAAAGAGAAGGTGGGCACTTCCTTAACAGCAGCGTTGTAATGAACGGAGGACAGTGAAGGGGTCGCTGTAATGAACGGAGGACAGTGAAGGCGGCGCT
>NC_084744.1:4476585-4614085 GCF_033978785.1 Entelurus aequoreus
CATCATATTGTTGATGTAGATGATACACATCATATTGTTGATGTAGATGATACACATCATAGTGTTGATGTAGATGATACACATCATATTGTTGATGTAGATGATACACATCATATTGTTGATGTAGATGATACACATCATATTGTTGATGTAGATGATACACATCATAGTGTTGATGTAGATGATACACATCATATTGTTGATGTAGATGATACAAATCATAGTGTTGATGTAGATGATACACATCATATTGTTGATGTAGATGATACACATCATATTGTTGATGTAGATGATACAAATCATATAGTTGATGTAGATGATACAAATCATATTGTTGATGTAGATGATACACATCATATTGTTGATGTAGATGATACACATCATATTGTTGATGTAGATGATACACATCATATTGTTGATGTAGATGATACACATCATAGTGTTGATGTAGATGATACACATCATATTGTTGATGTAGATGATACACATCATATTGTTGATGTAGATGATACACATCATAGTGTTGATGTAGATGATACACATCATATTGTTGATGTAGATGATACACATCATATTGTTGATGTAGATGATACACATCATATTGTTGATGTAGATGATACACATCATATTGTTGATGTGGATGATACACATCATATTGTTGATGTAGATGATACAAATCATATTGTTGATGTAGATGATACACATCATATTGTTGATGTAGATGATACACATCATATTGTTGATGTAGATGATACAAATCATATTGTTGATGTAGATGATACACATCATATTGTTGATGTAGATGATACACATCATAGTGTTGATGTAGATGATACACATCATATTGTTGATGTAGATGATACACATCATATTGTTGATGTAGATGATACACATCATAGTGTTGATGTAGATGATACACATCATATTGTTGATGTAGATGATACACATCATATTGTTGATGTAGATCAGGGGTCACCAATGCGGTGCCCGCGGGCACCAGGTCGCCCGTAAGGGCCAGATGAGTCGCCCGCGGGCCTGTTCTAAAAAAAAAAAAAAAATTTAAAACAAAAAAAAAAAAAAAAACTTTTTTTTTTTTTTTAAACTTTTTTTTTTTTTTTTTAAATTAAATATACATAGAAAAAACACAATATACACTTTCAATCAGTGCATAAACCCAAACAACCTCCCCCATGCACACTCATCCACACCCACTCACACAAAAGGGGTTATTTCTTTCTGCTACCAATATTCTGGTTCCCACAACATAGACAACACATCTGCAAGGGACACAGTCCCTGAACACAACATAGACAACACATCTGCAAGGGACACAGTCCCTGAACACAACATAGACAACACATCTGCAAGGGACACAGTCCCTGAAGCACACATGATTGTATAGGCTGCTGGTCCACTAACATTTTCATTAACTACTATTTTTTATGTAATTATTTTTATATTGTTTTACTTTCTTTTTTATCCAAGAAAATGTTTTTTATTTATTTATTTTATTTTATTTAAAAAAAAATGGCCTTATCTTCAACAGACCAGGTTGTCAATGAAATTAGATTTGTTTAAAGGGTTTTTAAAACCAGGCCCAGTCCAGATAATGTCCAAGTCGGACTCAGCAACACACACCTTCATTCATGTACACAGAAACAAATTAGGGAACACAACAGATTGCATATAATTTATAAACAAAATTACATTTTCAAAATAAGCATGTATGTACAGTCCAGATTATGTCCAGGTCACTCAAATTAGGGGACACAACAACAGATATCATATAATCTATAAACATAATTGTACTTTCAAAATAAGCCTTTGAGGACTTCTCATCTTTTTTTAAATGTTTTTTGGCATCATTATCGTTTTCAGCCATGTAACTTTCTAAAGTTAGAAAATACTGCATAAATGTTTTAAAGAGAGTAATACTAAGTGAATATCTGTTTTTGGCCTTAAAAATAAACCTTTTACCGAGTACTATAATTAAATGGACTAAATCATGATTGTCAATGAACTCTCCTAAAATAACAGAAACCACATTAAGCTTCATAAACAAACCAATCTTTAAACACATTTTTTCAACTTCCACCCAAAACAAAGACACAATATGACAATACCAAAACAAATGCAGGGTGGATTCAGGCTCCTGACAACAAAATCGGCAATCATCTGACTCTGTAATATTCCATAATTTTAACATTTTCCCTGTGGGTAAGAAGTTATAAATAATTTTAATTTGAAAATAACGATTTTGCACATCGATAGTAGTTTTATAGATTAGTTTGAATATGGCATCCCATGGCAACGGGCAGTCAAAAAATTCCTTCCATTTTCCATTTGTGTTGTATGAGGCAGCCTTCAAAGATTTCTTTATTAAATACAAATTATATATTTTTCTATTTATTTTAGTTCCTTTTTGCCAACTAGAATTTCTTATTAGAGGTTTACAAACTAATAATTTAGTAGTTCCATAATTAATTATTTGTTTTCATCTTTTCCCAATGACTCCAGTTAGTTGATAAAATGAAAAGCTTGAACAAGCATCACCATACATAGCTCTAAATTCATCATACTTCATCATTTTACCATTCTCATTGATAATAACATTGACAAAAATGATTCCTCTTTCAAACATATTTTTCCAAAAGAAAGGCTTTCCATCTATTACAATATTAGAGTTCATCCATATTATCTGCTGCAAAATATCGTCTCTTTTTTCTGGCACATAAAATTGAAAACACCACTATGAGTGGATTGTTTCCTTTCCCAGCAGACTCTCTGGGAGGGGATCACTTGTAAAAAAGGATACAATTTCTTTTGATACAGTACATGTTTTTTGTCCAACAGGACACTTGTGTACCACTCAGTGTTTAAATACATCTTTGGAACAATTGATGCTTTTAAAGACAGACACATGGCTTCAAGGTTGAGAAGTTTCAGGCCCCCATATTCATACTCTTTGTACAAAACCTTTCTTTTAATCTTTTCTGGTTTGCCGTTCCAGACAAAATCGAAGACCCTCCGCTCATAAATCTTAAAAAAGTTTTGTGATGGAGCTGGTAATGACAAAAACAAATAAATAAATTGAGGAATAATTAACAAGTTGGCAATAGACATTTTACCATACAAGGTTAGGGATTGCATAATTTTGTCCAGCTTTCTTAGTCGATTATCATAATTTACTGAGCCTAGATCTTCCAGATTCTCTGGGACAACAACACTAAGTATGTTAACTGGTCCATCTGTCCACAAAACAGGCACTTTGCATTCCATTCGAAAGGACGTTCCCTTTAGATTTCCGATCCTTAACATTTTACATTTATCATAATTAAGGCCAGACTGCTGTGGAAATATGTCCAAAAGATTAAGAAGGTTCCGCAAACAATGAGGAAAAATCTTATCTTTGTGAATCAGCCTTTTCTGACATGAACTTCATCAAGAACAAACACAGAACACGCCTCACTGATGCACATCTGCAAGACTAACTCAGAGTTGCAGTGTCAAGTTACACACCAGAGTACAACACACTAGTTAACAGCATGCAATGCCAGGCTTCCCACTAACTGACAAAGAAACAGATAACAGATTTGGTGTCCAGTTCAAAGTGTGACATGATTTAAAAATTTGAGAGTTTACTTTTGTATTTTACATGATTTATTATTTGTACAAACATGGTGCAAAGCAATTCATGATTTGTTAAAAAATGTTAGTGGTTAGCTAGTTAAAAATGGGATATTGTGATTTCACAAGACTGTCTTAGAAGTGATCATTTGAAAATGTTCAATTTGAAAAATGTGCACTTAGAAAAAATATAAAAATAAAGTGTTGCATATTGATATTTATCTGTTTCAATATACATTTATTGTGAGAAATCATTAAGATGATCAGTGTTTCCACAAAGATAAATATAATTAATTATTAATAATAACAGAGTTAAAGGTAAATTGCGCAAATTGGCTATTTCTGGCAATTTATTTAAGTGTGTATCAAACTGGTAGCCCTTCGCATTAATCACTACCCAAGAAGTAGCTCTTGGTTTCAAAAAGGTTGGTGACCCCTGATGTAGATGATATCAATCATATTGTTGATGTAGATGATACAAATCATATCGTTGATGTTGTAGATGATAGAAATCATATCATTGATGTTGTAGATGATACAAATCATATTGTTGATGTTGTAGATGATACAAATCATAGTGTTGATGTTGTAGATGATACAAATCATATTGTTGATGTTGTAGATGATACAAATCATATTGTTGATGTTGTAGATGATACAAATCATAGTGTTGATGTAGAATCTACATCAACACTATGATTTGTATCATCTACATTGTAGATGATACAAATCATAGTGTTGATGTAGATGATACACATCATATTGTTGATGTAGATGATACATCATAGTGTTGATGTAGATGATACAAATCATATTGTTGTTGATGTGTTGGGCCACTTTAAAATGATGTAAGTGCTATATTTGGCCCTGAGTTAGCCAGCTGCAGGTTGTGTTTCCACCAAGATGTCTTGGCCTGCCCCCCCCCCCCTCCCCCCCACCCCCCCTGGTTGTGTTGCCATGGTAACAAACATGTCAGCAGATCTCTTTGACTCAGAGCCTGTAAATGAAGACAATTAGTGCGGCCTGATCCTGCTAATTAGCTCCTGCTGGGCCAATGACTGAGGAGCAGCTCTTCTCTCTACTGCTCCTGCAACACCTGCACAAGTGTACTCTGCACCTGGACACACTTGTGTGCACATCTGGAGAAGACACACGTGTGCACATCTGGAGAAGACACACGTGTGTGCACATCTGGAGAAGACACACGTGTGTGCACATCTGGAGAAGACACACGTGTGTGCACATCTGGAGAAGACACGCATGTGTGCACATCTGGAGAAGACACACTTGTGTGCACATCTGGAGAAGACACACATGTGTGCACATCTGGAGAAGACACACTTGTGTGCACATCTGGAGAAGACACACGTGTGTGCACATCTGGAGAAGACACCCATGTGTGCACATCTGGAGAAGACATGTGTGTGCTTATCTGGAAGAGATACACATGTGTGCACATCTGGAGAAGACACACATGTGTGCACATCTGGAGAAGACACACATGTGTGCACATCTGGAGAAGACACACATGTGTGCACATCTGGAGAAGACACACATGTGTGCACATCTGGAAGAGATACACATGTGTGCACATCTGGAGAAGACACACATGTGTGCACATCTGGAGAAGACACACATGTGTGCACATCTGGAGAAGACACATGTGTGTGCACATCTGGAGAAGACACCCATGTGTGCACATCTGGAGAAGACATGTGTGTGCTTATCTGGAAGAGATACACATGTGTGCACATCTGGAGAAGACACACATGTGTGCACATCTGGAGAAGACACACATGTGTGCACATCTGGAGAAGACACACATGTGTGCACATCTGGAGAAGACACACATGTGTGCACATCTGGAAGAGATACACATGTGTGCACATCTGGAGAAGACACACATGTGTGCACATCTGGAGAAGACACACATGTGTGCACATCTGGAGAAGACACATGTGTGTGCTTATCTGGAAGAGGTACACATGTGTGCACATCTGGAGAAGACACACGTGTGTGCACATCTGGAGAAGACACACATGTGTGCACATCTGGAGAAGACACACATGTGTGCACATCTGGAGAAGACACATGTGTGTGCTTATCTGGAAGAGATACACATGTGTGCACATCTGGAGAAGACACACGTGTGTGCACATCTGGAGAAGACACATGTGTGTGCTTATCTGGAAGAGATACACATGTGTGCACATCTGGAGAAGACACACGTGTGTGCACATCTGGAGAAGACACACATGTGTGCACATCTGGAGAAGACACATGTGTGTGCTTATCTGGAGGAGATACACATGTGTGCACATCTGGAGAAGACACACGCATGTGCACATCTGGAGAAACAAACATGTCTTGGTGCTCCTGCTGCACATCTGGAGAAGACACACATGTCTTGGTGCTCCTGCTGCACATCTGGAGAGGAGACAAATATGTCTTGGTGCTCCTGCTGCACATCTGGAGAGGAGACAGGGGCAGTCAGGCGTGTTTAGTGTGTGAGGCCTGCAGGCTTGACGTGGATGACATCCCCACCAGGCTTAGTGTGATGAGAGCGGCTCGCTGCCTAGAAGATTGCTTTGCTGCGCTCCTTCAAGCACGCTGGAAAGTGTCTGAGACGAGACCAGGATTATGGACTGACCTGTGAGGGCTTAGAGCGGCGCCGCGTCTCCGTGCTCGTCAAAGTGTGGTGTGTCCGCCGCACGGGAACCCTGGAACACCCGTGGGAGCACCACAAGTGGTCCTCAGCAGGGGACAAAATACGTTTGTATTTGTATTCATTGGGGACGGCGTGGCGCGGTTGGGAGAGTGGCCGTGCCAGCAACCTGAGGGTTCCTGGTTCGATCCCCACCTTCTACCATCCTCGTCACGTCCGTTGTGTCCTTGGGCAAGACACTTCACCCTTGCTCCTGATGGGTGGTGGTTAGCGCCTTGCATGGCAGCTCCCGCCATCAGTGTGAGAATGTGTGTGTGAATGAGTGTGTGAATGTGTGTGTGAATGTGTGTGTGAATGTGTGTGTGAATGTGTGAATGTGGAAATAGTGTCAAAGTGCTTTGAGTACCTTGAAGGTAGAAAAGCTATACAAGTAGAACCCATTTATCATTTACCCCACTTGTCAATGAAATATTGGTATTTATATATAAATATTAAATATATATATATATATATATATATATATATATATATATATATATATATGTATATATATATATATATATATATATATATATATATATATATATATATATATATATATATATATATATATATACATATATATATATATATATATATATATATATATATATATATATATATATATATATATATATATATATGTATATAAATATATACATATATATATATATATATATATATATATATATATATATATATATATATATGTATATATTTATATACATATATATATATATATATATATATATATATATATATATATATATATATATATATATATATATATATATATATGTATATATATATATATATATATATATATATATATATATATATATATATATATATATATATATATATATATATATATATATATATATACATGTATATAAATATATACATATATATAGATATGTATATATATATATATATGTATATAAATATATACATATATATATATATATATATATATCTATATATATATATATATATATATATATATATATATATATATATATATATATATATATATATATATATATATATATATATATATATATGTATATAAATATATACATATATACATATATATATATATATATATATATATATATATATATATATATATATATATATATATATGTATATATATATATATATATATATATATATACATATATATATATATATATATATATATATTCAATAATATATATATACATGCATACATATATATATATATATATATATATATATATTATTCAATAATATATATACATGCATACACACATATATATGCACATAGAAAAATCAAATATAAATATTTAATGTAATTGTAATGTATTTCACTAGTATTTAACTTGTCAATGAAATATTAGTATTTTAAATTTATTTGTAACCTATTGTACTTCATTAGTACTCCACTTGTCAATGAAATATTACTATTTCATGTATTTCTATTGTATTGTATTTTCATTAGTATTTCACTCGTTAATGAAATATTAGTATTTAAATGTATTTGTAACGTATTGTACTTCATTAGTATTTCATTCATAAATGAAGTATTAGTATTTCATGTATTTGTAACGTATTGTATTTCATTAGTATTTCACTCTTAATGAAATGTTAGCATTTCATGTATTTGTATTGTGTTGTATTTAATTAGTATTTCACTGGTCAATGAAATGTTAGTATTTCATGTATTTGTAACGTATGGTATTCCATTAGTATTTCATGTATTTGTATTGTATTGTATTTAATTAATATTTCACTTGTTAATGAAATATTAGTATTTTATGTATTTGTAACGTATAGTATTCTATTAGTATTTCGTTGTATTTGTATTGTATTGTATTTAATTAGTATGTCATTTGTCAATGAAGTATTAGTATTTAATGTATTTGTAATGTATTGTACTTCTATTGGTATTTCACTCGTCAATGAAATATTAGTATTTCACGTATTTGTAATGTATTTTATTAGTATTTCACTCGTCAATGAAATATTAGTATTTCACATATTTGTAAAGTATTTTATTAGTATTTCACTAATCAATGAAGTATTAGTATTTCATGTATTTGTAATGTATTTTATTAGTATTTCACTCGTCAATGAAGTATTAGTATTTCATGTATTTGTAATGTATTTTATTAGTATTTCACTCGTCAATGAAGTATTAGTATTTCATGTATTTGTAATGTATTTTATTAGTATTTCACTCGTCAATGAAGTATTAGTATTTCACATATTTGTAAAGTATTTCATTAGTATTTCACTCGTCAATGAAGTATTCGTATTTCACGTATTTGTAATGTATTTTATTAGTATTTCACTCGTCAAGGAAATATTAGTATTTCACATATTTGTAATGTATTTTATTAGTATTTCACTCGTCAATGAAGTATTAGTATTTCACATATTTGTAATGTATTTATTAGTATTTCACTCGTCAATGAAGTATTAGTATTTCACATATTTGTAATGTATTTTATTAGTATTTCACTCGTCAATGAAGTATTAGTATTTCATGTATTTGTAATGTATTGTACTTCTATTGGTATTTCACTCGTCAATGAAATGTTAGTATTTCACATATTTGTAATGTATTTTATTAGTATTTCACTCGTCAAAGAAGTATTAGTATTTCACGTATTTGTAATGTATTTTATTAGTATTTCACTTGTCAATGAAATATTAGTATTTCACATATTTGTAATGTATTTTATTAGTATTTCACTCGTCAATGAAGTATTAGTATTTCACGTATTTGTAATGTATTTTATTAGTATTTCACTTGTCAATGAAATATTAGTATTTCACATATTTGTAATGTATTTTATTAGTATTTCACTCGTCAAGGAAATATTAGTATTTCACATATTTGTAATGTATTTTATTAGTATTTCACTCGTCAAGGAAATATTAGTATTTCACATATTTGTAATGTATTTTATTAGTGTTTCACTCGTCAATGAAGTATTAGTATTTCACATATTTGTAATGTATTTTATTAGTATTTCACTCGTCAATGAAATATTAGTATTTCATGTATTTGTAATGTATTTTATTAGTGTCTAACTCGTCAATGAAGTATTAGTATTTCATGTATTTGTAATGTATTTTATTAGTATTTCACTCGTCAAGGAAATATTAGTATTTCACATATTTGTAATGTATTTTATTAGTATTTCACTTGTCAATGAAGTATTAGTATTTCATGTATTTGTAATGTATTGTACTTCTATTGGTATTTCACTCGTCAATGAAATACTAGTATTTCACATATTTGTAATGTATTTTATTAGTATTTCACTCGTCAAGGAAATATTAGTATTTCACATATTCGTAATGTATTTTATTAGTATTTCACTTGTCAATGAAGTATTAGTATTTCATGTATTTGTAATGTATTGTACTTCTATTGGTATTTCACTCGTCAATGAAATATTAGTATTTCACATATTTGTAATGTATTTTATTAGTATTTCACTCGTCAAGGAAAATTAGTATTTCACATATTTGTAATGTATTTTATTAGTATTTCACTCGTCAAGGAAATATTAGTATTTCACATATTTGTAATGTATTTTATTAGTATTTCATTTGTCAATGAAGTATTAGTATTTCATGTATTTGTAATGTATTGTACTTCTATTGGTATTTCACTCGTCAATGAAATATTAGTATTTCACATATTTGTAATGTATTTTATTAGTATTTCACTCGTCAAGGAAAATTAGTATTTCACATATTTGTAATGTATTTTATTATTATTTCACTCGTCAAGGAAATATTAGTATTTCACATATTTTTAATGTATTTTATTAGTATTTCACTCGTCAATGAAGTATTAGTATTTCATGTATTTGTAATGTATTGTACTTCTATTGGTATTTTACTCGTCAATGAAATATTAGTATTTCACATATTTGTAATGTATTTTATTAGTGTTTCACTCGTCAATGAAGTATTAGTATTTCATGTATTTGTAATGTATTTTATTAGTATTTCACTCGTCAAGGAAATATTAGTATTTCACATATTTGTAATGTATTTTATTAGTATTTCACTTGTCAATGAAGTATTAGTATTTCATGTATTTGTAATGTATTGTACTTCTATTGGTATTTCACTCGTCAATGAAATATTACTATTTCACATATTTGTAATGTATTTTATTAGTATTTCACTCGTCAAGGAAATATTAGTATTTCACATATTTGTAATGTATTTTATTAGTATTTCACTTGTCAATGAAGTATTAGTATTTCATGTATTTGTAATGTATTGTACTTCTATTGGTATTTCACTCGTCAATGAAATATTAGTATTTCACATATTTGTAATGTATTTTATTAGTATTCCACTCGTCAAGGAAAATTAGTATTTCACATATTTGTAATGTATTTTATTAGTATTTCACTCGTCAAGGAAATATTAGTATTTCACATATTTTTAATGTATTTTATTAGTATTTCACTCGTCAATGAAGTATTAGTATTTCATGTATTTGTAATGTATTGTACTTCTATTGGTATTTCACTCGTCAATGAAATATTAGTATTTCACATATTTGTAATGTATTTTATTAGTATTTCACTTGTCAATGAAATATTAGTATTCCACATATTTGTAATGTATTTTATTAGTATTTCACTCGTCAATGAAGTATTAGTATTTCACATATTTGTAATGTATTTTATTAGTATTTCACTCGTCAATGAAATATTAGTATTTCACATATTTGTAATGTATTTTATTAGTATTTCACTCGTCAAGGAAATATTAGTATTTCACATATTTGTAATGTATTTTATTAGTATTTCACTCGTCAATGAAGTATTAGTTTTTCATGTATTTGTAATGTATTTTATTAGTATTTCACTCGTCAAGGAAATATTAGTATTTCACATATTTGTAATGTATTTTATTAGTATTTCACTTGTCAAGGAAATATTAGTATTTCACATATTTGTAATGTATTTTATTAGTATTTCACTCGTCAATGAAGTATTAGTATTTCTTGTATTTGTAATGTATTGTACTTCTATTGGTATTTCACTCGTCAATGAAATATTAGTATTTCACATATTTGTAATGTATTTTATTAGTATTTCACTCGTCAAGGAAATATTAGTATTTCACGTATTTGTAATGTATTTTATTAGTATTTCACTTGTCAATGAAATATTAGTATTTCACATATTTGTAATGTATTTTATTAGTATTTCACTCGTCAATGAAGTATTAGTATTTCATGTATTTGTAATGTATTTTATTAGTATTTCACTCGTCAAGGAAATATTAGTATTTCACATATTTGTAATGTGTTTTATTAGTATTTTACTCGTAAAGGAAATATTAGTATTTCACATATTTGTAATGTATTTTATTAGTATTTCACTTGTCAAGGAAATATTACTATTTCACATATTTGTAATTAATTTTATTAGTATTTCACTCGTCAATGAAATATTAGTATTTCATGTATTTGTAATGTATTTTATTAGTATTTCACTCGTCAAGGAAATATTAGTATTTCATATATTTGTAATGTATTTTATTAGTATTTCACTTGTCAAGGAAATATTAGTATTTCACATATTTGTAATGTATTTTATTAGTATTTCACTCGTCAATGAAGTATTAGTATTTCACATATTTTTAATGTATTTTATTAGTATTTCACTCGTCAATGAAGTATTAGTATTTCATGTATTTGTAATGTATTGTACTTCTATTGGTATTTCACTCGTCAATGAAATATTAGTATTTCACATATTTGTAATGTATTTTATTAGTATTTCACTTGTCAATGAAATATTAGTATTTCACATATTTGTAATGTATTTTATTAGTATTTCACTCGTCAATGAAGTATTAGTATTTCATGTATTTGTAATGTATTTTATTAGTATTTCACTCGTCAAGGAAATATTAGTATTTCACATATTTGTAATGTATTTTATTAGTATTTTACTCGTAAAGGAAATATTAGTATTTCACATATTTGTAATGTATTTTATTAGTATTTCACTTGTCAAAGAAATATTAGTATTTCACATATTTGTAATGTATTTTATTAGTATTTCACTCGTCAAGGAAATATTAGTATTTCACATATTTGTAATGTATTTTATTAGTATTTCACTCGTCAATGAAATATTAGTATTTCACATATTTGTAATGTATTTTATTAGTATTTCACTCGTCAATGAAGTATTAGTATTTCACATATTTGTAATGTATTTTATTAGTATTTCACTCGTCAATGAAGTATTAGTATTTCATGTATTTGTAATGTATTGTACTTCTATTGGTATTTCACTCGTCAATGAAATATTAGTATTTCACATATTTGTAATGTATTTTATTAGTATTTCACTTGTCAATGAAATATTAGTATTTCACATATTTGTAATGTATTTTATTAGTATTTCACTCGTCAATGAAGTATTAGTATTTCACATATTTGTAATGTATTTTATTAGTATTTCACTCGTCAATGAAATATTAGTATTTCACTAATATGTAATGTATTTTATTAGTATTTCACTCGTCAAGGAAAAATTAGTATTTCACATATTTGTAATGTATTTTATTAGTATTTCACTCGTCAATGAAGTATTAGTTTTTCATGTATTTGTAATGTATTTTATTAGTATTTCACTCGTCAAGGAAATATTAGTATTTCACATATTTGTAATGTATTTTATTAGTATTTCACTCGTCAAGGAAATATTAGTATTTCATATATTTGTAATGTATTTTATTAGTATTTCACTCGTCAAGGAAATATTAGTATTTCACATATTTGTAATGTATTTTATTAGTATTTCACTCGTCAATGAAGTATTAGTATTTCTTGTATTTGTAATGTATTGTACTTCTATTGGTATTTCACTCGTCAATGAAATATTAGTATTTCACATATTTGTAATGTATTTTATTAGTATTTCACTCGTCAAGGAAATATTAGTATTTCACGTATTTGTAATGTATTTTATTAGTATTTCACTTGTCAATGAAATATTAGTATTTCACATATTTGTAATGTATTTTATTAGTATTTCACTCGTCAATGAAGTATTAGTATTTCATGTATTTGTAATGTATTTTATTAGTATTTCACTCGTCAAGGAAATATTAGTATTTCACATATTTGTAATGTGTTTTATTAGTATTTTACTCGTAAAGGAAATATTAGTATTTCACATATTTGTAATGTATTTTATTAGTATTTCACTTGTCAAGGAAATATTAGTATTTCACATATTTGTAATTAATTTTATTAGTATTTCACTCGTCAATGAAATATTAGTATTTCACATATTTGTAATGTATTTTATTAGTATTTCACTCGTCAATGAAGTATTAGTATTTCACATATTTGTAATGTATTTTATTAGTATTTCACTCGTCAATGAAGTATTAGTATTTCATGTATTTGTAATGTATTGTACTTCTATTGGTATTTCACTCGTCAATGAAATATTAGTATTTCACATATTTGTAATGTATTTTATTAGTATTTCACTTGTCAATGAAATATTAGTATTTCACATATTTGTAATGTATTTTATTAGTATTTCACTCGTCAATGAAGTATTAGTATTTCATGTATTTGTAATGTATTTTATTAGTATTTCACTCGTCAAGGAAATATTAGTATTTCACATATTTGTAATGTATTTTATTAGTATTTTACTCGTAAAGGAAATATTAGTATTTCACATATTTGTAATGTATTTTATTAGTATTTCACTTGTCAAAGAAATATTAGTATTTCACATATTTGTAATGTATTTTATTAGTATTTCACTCGTCAAGGAAATATTAGTATTTCACATATTTGTAATGTATTTTATTAGTATTTCACTCGTCAATGAAATATTAGTATTTCACATATTTGTAATGTATTTTATTAGTATTTCACTCGTCAATGAAGTATTAGTATTTCACATATTTGTAAGGTATTTTATTAGTATTTCACTTGTCAATGAAGTATTAGTCTTTCATGTATTTGTAATGTATTGTACTTCTATTGGTATTTCACTCGTCAATGAAATATTAGTATTTCACATATTTGTAATGTATTTTATTAGTATTTCACTTGTCAATGAAATATTAGTATTTCACATATTTGTAATGTATTTTATTAGTATTTCACTCGTCAATGAAGTATTAGTATTTCACATATTTGTAATGTATTTTATTAGTATTTCACTCGTCAATGAAATATTAGTATTTCACTAATATGTAATGTATTTTATTAGTATTTCACTCGTCAAGGAAAAATTAGTATTTCACATATTTGTAATGTATTTTATTAGTATTTCACTCGTCAATGAAGTATTAGTTTTTCATGTATTTGTAATGTATTTTATTAGTATTTCACTCGTCAAGGAAATATTAGTATTTCACATATTTGTAATGTATTTTATTAGTATTTCACTCGTCAAGGAAATATTAGTATTTCATATATTTGTAATGTATTTTATTAGTATTTCACTCGTCAAGGAAATATTAGTATTTCACATATTTGTAATGTATTTTATTAGTATTTCACTCGTCAATGAAGTATTAGTATTTCATGTATTTGTAATGTATTGTACTTCTATTGGTATTTCACTCGTCAATGAAATATTAGTATTTCACATATTTGTAATGTATTTTATTAGTATTTCACTCGTCAAGGAAATATTAGTATTTCACGTATTTGTAATGTATTTTATTAGTATTTCACTTGTCAATGAAATATTAGTATTTCACATATTTGTAATGTATTTTATTAGTTTTTCACTCATCAATGAAGTATTAGTATTTCATGTATTTGTAATGTGTTTTATTAGTATTTCACTCGTTAAGGAAATATTAGTATTTCACCTATTTGTAATGTATTTTATTAGTATTTTACTCGTAAAGGAAATATTAGTATTTCACATATTTGTAATGTATTTTATTAGTATTTCACTCGTCAAGGAAATATTAGTATTTCACATATTTGTAATGTATTTTATTAGTATTTCACTCGTCAATGAAATATTAGTATTTCACATATTTGTAATGTATTTTATTAGTATTTCACTCGTCAATGAAATATTAGTATTTCACATATTTGTAATGTATTTTATTAGTATTTCACTCGTCAATGAAATATTAGTATTTCACATATTTGTAATGTATTTTATTAGTATTTCACTCGTCAATGAAGTATTACTATTTCATGTGTTTGTAATGTATTGTACTTCATAAGTATTTACCAGATTACAGTATTTGCACTAGTGTGTACATATTGCACACTAAAGGATAAGACTATGTACAGGAAAGAAAACCCTGATATGAGATTGCAGTATTAGCGCGGGTGCGTGGTAGATTCTGAGGGCTGTGGGCAGAAACGTTGCTCGGTGTGTTTCTAAAGAGTCGCTCACGAGTCCGAGTGAATTGTGATTCTGACATGCCTGTCTCTTGTGTCTCCTACTTAGGTCTAAAGATGCAGTGGACCCCAGAGCACACACAATGGGCAGAACAACACTTTGACATCTCATCCACTACCCGCTCGCCAGCGCACAAAGTCGAGGCCTACCGGGGGCACTTACAGCGGACGTACCAGTATGCGTGGGCAAACGATGATATCTCCGCGCTGACTGCCTCCAATCTGCTGAAGAAGTACGCCGAAAAGTACTCTGGGATCCTGGAAGGCCCGAATGAAAGAGCCCTTCTCTGTTCCTACACCGAAGGCACAGCCGGACTCTTGAACGGACGCAAGTCGGAGAATGAGCCCTGGCAGGAGGGGATTTACCCGATGAACTGTGCTCCAGATGTTATATCTGTGAGCAAAGCCGGAATGACAGCTGCCCTACCCCCTACAGATGTGTCAGCTAGCATCGGCAGCTCCCCGGGGGTGCCGAGCAGCTTGTCTGAGCCGAGCTATTCCAGCAGTAACTGCGGGAGTCACACGGCCACGACTCTCCACTCTGGCCTTTCCTCTCAGGAATACAGCGCAAACTACAACGGCTCCTACCTGCATTCTAGCTACAGTGGTCAGACCACCCCGGCCCTCCCTTCCCCTTTGCACAGCGCTGGGCTCTTACAGCCTCCTCCCCCCAGCTTAGTACCGAGCTACAATGGCGGGTCTCCAAACCTTCCCAGCTACAATTATCCTCCGACAGGGTACGCCTCTCAGACGGCTGTCGGCCCTGGTTACAGCCCTGGGGGAGCGCCCCCTCCTTCTGCTTATCTGCCTTCTGGTATCGCAGCCCCCACACCGATCCCTCCCTCCACACTGCCTGGCTACACCTACCAGTCCCACAATCACACGCCAATTGCCCCGGCACCTATGAACGGGAGCGCATCCAACTCGTTAAAACGAAAGGCTTTCTACATGAGCGGACATGGGGAGGTGGACTCTAGCTACGGGGAATTCAACTACAACCAGCGCTCCTCTCACAGTCCCATGTACAGACTAGCCGACAGCAGTGTCTCCGACTCGACCCGGGGCAATGGCTTTGACAGAAATGCCGAGGCCTCCTCTTTAGCTTTCAAGACGACCAAACAGACAATACCTTCTGATCAGCAAAGAAAATTCAGCATACACTCAAGCGGGGCGCTAACTCCTCCGTCCTTCGGATCGACCAAAAGCTCTGTGGATGAGACCTACAGTAAGTTCGGTTCCCCCATTTTGAGCGAACAAAGCGAAGAGCACAGACAGCACCTGCCTCATTCCCTAACAGGGCCTGATATCGCTACTCCTACCTCGTCCATCCATGCTGCTGAGGAGCAACTGAAGAACAGTGATCCCAACCTGGTGGACATGGTGACGGCAGAAATCCTTCAGCAGTGCCCTCCAATGGACTGGAGTGACATTGCCGGACTGGATATGGCCAAAGCGGCCATCAAGGAAGAGATATTGTGGCCCATTTTAAGGCCAGACATGTTCAGTGGACTTCACACATTACCTCGTAACCTTCTTTTATTTGGACCTCAGGGATCGGGTAGAACGCTGTTGGCTCGCTGCATGGCCAGCCAGCTTGGGGCCGCCTTCTTGCGGCTCAGCAGCTCAGCTCTGGTGACCAAGTGGTTGGTCGAGGGGGACAAAATCATCCAGGCTTCTTTCCTCATGGCCCGCTGTCGCCAGCCAGCGGTCGTGTTCATCAGCGAGGTGGACCTCCTCCTGTCGGCCCAGCTCAGCGAGGACAGCCCAGTGAGTCGACTGAAGGCCGAGCTACTCATGCAACTTGATAGTATTTTGTCCTCTGCTGAGGACCACGTTCTGGTGGTCTGCTCCACCAGTAAGCCAGAAGAGATTCCGGAGTCCCTAAGGAGGTACTTTACCAAGCGATTGCTCATCCCCTTACCCGATGGGACGGCACGACACCAGATAATCAGCCAAGTGCTCTCGCAACACAACTACTGTCTCAGTGACAAGGAGATGTCATTACTGGTTCAGAGGACAGAGGGCTTTTCGGGACTCGACGTGGTTCAGCTTTGTCAAGAAGCCGTGGTCGGTGCTCTGCACGGCGTCCCCGCTTCCGACCTGTCAGCCATCCATCCGAGGCAAATGAGGCCGGTCTCCTTTCAAGACTTTGACAATATATTTTGTAAATTCCAGCCCAGCATATCACAAAAAGAACTCGACACGTACACGGAATGGAATAAAATGTTTGGTTGTAATCAGTGAAAGCGTTGAGGCGATCGAGTGATCCAGAACTTGGCTGGAAGAGTCCCGAACACTCTTGATGTGTTCAAGGGTTTTTGTCTTGGACAATTGATCAATTGTCAATCTGTACATGGTCCGAGTTACCGTCTTGTGCTCGCTAAACGACGTGTACAGGCTCCTCCTTTTTGTATATACATATATATATATATATATGTATATATATATATGACTATACTATTCTGGTTTAGTTGCTATCAAGTGCCTGAGGTGGTGCTGTTTAAGTTGTCTTTTTTTGCCTCACAATCTCCATTGGTGACATGTGCTAAAAGTGCGTTGAAAACAAGGAAAACAAGCTTTAAAAACGAGACGAAAAACCCGCTTTCTCCTTCCCGTTAGAACAGCAATGTCTGTGGTGTGCTCTCTGTGAATGGTTACTTTCAGCTAACTTAAATAAATGGCTATGATTTTAGCCGCCATATTTTCTACGTGTAAATGATTTGCTTACAAAAAAAAAAAAAGGAAACATTTGCATATTTTGACTCCCGTCGGTCGAGTGGGATACGAGTTGATTTCACCTTTTTCCTGTAGATACGACTCCGAGGTGGGTTCTTTTACCGCCTGGCTTAGATACGACTCCGAGGTGAGTTCTTTTACCGCCTGGCTTCACTTTACTATGTAATCGTTGTTGGTTGTATTTCAGTGTTTGAGCTACGTGTACAATTACACAATTCAATGTGGATTCCTTTGACTACTCAGGACAGGGATTATGGTTTTAAGATCAGGAGGTGCATAGCCCGGCTGACTTTTCAGTTCATACCAACGTTTACGCTTTAGCTGGAAATGACACAAGAAGGTAGCCAACACATGTCCTCATCCATCAGGTTCTTCTGTCGATCGGAACTGGACTGTTGGGTTTGACTTTCTTCTGAGCAAACTTCATCACTTCATGCTCATATACTTAGATTTAATGAACTACATCTGACCTAGTCTGGACTAGATCAGACCAATCTAGTCTGAACCAGATATCTAGTCTGGAATAAATATCACCTATGTAGTCTGGAACAGATCTGACCAATCAAGTCTGGACCAGATCTGGACCCCGACTTAAACAAGTTGAAAAACTTATTCGGGTGTTACCATTTAGTGGTCAATTGTACGGAATATGTACTTCACTGTGCAATCTACTAATAAAAGTCTCAATCAATCAATCTAACCAATCTGGTCTGGATTAAATCTGACCTATCTGGTCTGGACCAGATCTGACCAATCTAGTCCGGACCAGATCTGACCAATCTAGTCCGGACCAGATCTGACCAATCTAGTCTGGACCAGATCTGACCAATTTAGTCTGGACTAAATTCATGATATTTTCATCACAGACTTAGATTGTTCAGATTTAGTGTAGTCTAAGATTGGTCAAATCTAGTCAAAACTAGCTCGGTCAATCTAGTCCGAACTAGACCTGACCAATGTAGTCTGGACTAGATCTATTATATGTTCATCATAGATTTGCATTGGTCAGATCTGGTCTAGACTAGATTGATCAGATGTAGCTTTAGCTAGATTCTGGACCAGATCTGGCCAATCTTGCCTGTATTAAATCTGACCTATTTAGTCTGGAACAGATCTGGCCAATCTATTCTGGACCAGATCCGACCAATCGAGTCTGGACCAGATCTGACCAATCGAGTCTGGACTAGATTTATGATATGTTCATCATAGACTTAGATTGTTCAGATTTAGTGTAGTCTGAGATTGGTCTAATGTAGTAAAACTAAATCTGTCAATCTAGTCTGGACTAAATTTATAATATTTTCATCATAGACTTAGATTTTTAAATTTAGTCTAGTCTTAGATTGGTCAAATCTAGTCAAAACTAGCTTTCAATCTTGTCAGAACTAGACCTGACCAATCTCGTCTGGACTAAATCTATGATATGTTCATCATAGATTTGCATTGGTCAGATCTGGTCGAGACTAGATTGATCAGATGTAGTCTTAGCTAGATTCTGGACCAGATCTGGCCAATCTAGCCTGTATTAAATCTGACCTATTTAGTCTGGAACAGATCCGACCAATCTATTCTGGACCAGATCTGACCAATCTAGTCTGGACCAGATCCGACCAATTTAGTCTGGACTAAATTCATGATATTTTCATCATAGACTTAGATTGTTCAGATTTAGTGTAGTCTGAGATTGGTCTAATATAGTAAAACTAAATCTGTCAATCTAGTCCGGACTAAATTGACAATATTTTCATCGTAGACTTAGATTTTTAAATTGAGTCTAGTCTTCGATTGGTCAAATCTATTCAAAACTAGCTCTGTCAATCTAGTCCGAACTACACTTGACCAATCTAGCCTGGACTAGATCTATGATATGTTCATCATAGATTTGCATTGGTCAGATCTGGTCTAGACTAGATTGATCAGATGTAGTCTTAGCTAGATTCTGGACCAGATCTGGCCAATCTAGCCTGTATCAAATCTGACCTTTTTAGTCTGGAACAGATCTGACCAATCTAGTCTGGAACAGATTTGACCAATATAGTCTGGACCAGATCTGACCAATCTAGTTGGGACCAGATCCGACCAATTTAATCGGGACTAGATTTACAATATTTTCATCATAGACTTAGATTGTTCAGATTTAGTGTAGTCTGAGATTGTTCTAATATAGTAAAACTAAATCTGTCAGTCTAGTCTGGACTAAATTTATAATATTTTCATCACAGACTTAGATTGTTAAATTTAGTCTAGTCTTAGATTGGTCAAATCTAGTGAAAACTAGCTCTGTCAATCTAGTCACTAGATTGATCAGATGTAGTCTTAGCTCGATCTGACCAATCAGGTCTGGACCAGATCTGGCCAATCTAGCCTGTATTAAATCTGACCTATCTAGTCTGGAACAGATCTGACCAATCTAGTCTGAAACAGATCTGACAAATCTAGTCTGGACCAGATCTGACCAATCTAGTTGGGACCAGATCTGACCAATTTAATCGGGACTAGATTTACAATATTTTCATCATAGACTTAGATTGATCAGATTTAGTGTAGTCTGAGATTGGTCTAATATGGTAAAACTAAATCTTACAGTCTAGTCTGGACTAAATGTATAATATTTTCATCAAACACTTAAATTGTTAAGTTTAGTCTAGTCTTAGATTGGTCAAATCTAGTCAAAAATAGCTCTGTCAATCTAGTCACTAGATTAATCAGATGTCGTTTTAGCTAGATCTGACCAATCTAGTCTGGACCAGATCTGGCCAATCTAGCCTGTATTAAATCTGACCTATCTAGTCTGGAACAGATCTGACCAATCTAGTCTGGAACAGATCTGACCAGATCTGACCAATCTAGTTGGGACCAGATCCGACCAATTTAATCGGGACTAGATTTACAATATTTTCATCATAGACTTAGATTGTTCAGATTTAGTTTAGTCTGAGATTGGTCTAATATAGTAAAACTAAATCTTACAGTCTAGTCTGGACTAAATGTATAATATTTTCATCAAAGACTTAAAATGTTAAATTTAGTCTAGTCTTAGATTGGTCAAATCTAGTGAAAACTAGCTCTGTCAATCTAGTCACTAGATTGATCAGATGTAGTCTTAGCTCGATCTGACCAATCAGGTCTGGACCAGATCTGGCCAATCTAGCCTGTATTAAATCTGACCTATCTAGTCTGGAACAGATCTGACCAATCTAGTCTGAAACAGATCTGACAAATCTAGTCTGGACCAGATCTGACCAATCTAGTTGGGACCAGATCCGACCAATTTAATCGGGACTAGATTTACAATATTTTCATCATAGACTTAGATTGATCAGATTTAGTGTAGTCTGAGATTGGTCTAATATAGTAAAACTAAATCTTACAGTCTAGTCTGGACTAAATGTATAATATTTTCATCAAACACTTAAATTGTTAAGTTTAGTCTAGTCTTAGATTGGTCAAATCTAGTCAAAAATAGCTCTGTCAATCTAGTCACTAGATTAATCAGATGTCGTTTTAGCTAGATCTGACCAATCTAGTCTGGACCAGATCTGGCCAATCTAGCCTGTATTAAATCTGACCTATCTAGTCTGGAACAGATCTGACCAATCTAGTCTGGAACAGATCTGACCAGATCTGACCAATCTAGTTGGGACCAGATCCGACCAATTTAATCGGGACTAGATTTACAATATTTTCATCATAGACTTAGATTGTTCAGATTTAGTTTAGTCTGAGATTGGTCTAATATAGTAAAACTAAATCTTACAGTCTAGTCTGGACTAAATGTATAATATTTTCATCAAAGACTTAAAATGTTAAGTTTAGTCTAGTCTTAGATTGGTCAAATCTAGTCAAAAATAGCTCTGTCAATCTAGTCACTAGATTGATCAGATGTCGTTTTAGCTAGATCTGACCAATCTAGTCTGGACCAGATCTGGCCAATCTAGCCTGTATTAAATCTGACCTATCTAGTCTGGAACAGATCTGACCAATCTAGTCTGGAACAGATCTGACCAGATCTGACCAATCTAGTTGGGACCAGATCCGACCAATTTAATCGGGACTAGATTTACAATATTTTCATCATAACTTAGATTGTTCAGATTTAGTGTAGTCTTTGATTGATCAGATCTAGAGATCTGGCAATCTAGTCTGGACTAGATCTATTACATTTTCATCATAGATTTACATTGGTCAGGTCTGGTCCAGACTAGATAGATCAGATGTAGTATTGGCTAGATCTAGGTCTATGAGCCCAAAGTGATGAAGTGGGAACATATTCTAAGACTGGAACAGACCAGTTGCGGTCTATTAAAGGTCCTGAGAACACAAATAGAGCCCGACTTTAAAAACCAACAACCTTTAGAGTTCAACCAAATGTCCTGGAAACATTTTCCTTAAAAGTCAAAAAGTCTAAATTGGTATCTATTCGCAATATAATAATATGAAAGGGTCTAAAGCCCCGCCCCCTTACAACAAAGATAAATAGTCTGGATTCTAAAATGTTCAAAGTTTTCATCTTTTCTTGTTTTATTTTCCAGGAGAACCAATCGCAATGAAACCATGATTTTCCTTTTTGAGACGTTCTCACGGTCACCTTACAGGCGGGTGACAGAAGCCCCAGTCGGGACGCGTTCACGGCCTCACGGACAGTCGTCACTCGGGTGAGACCGTCTCCCGGTCTGGATTCCCCCCCAAAGTCGTAGTTCTCACACAGCCTCAACCTTCTTGTGTCATTCCCAAGAACTGCAAAGGAACCTCTCATTCGGAACTGTCCGAGTCCGACATTACACACCAGACTTCCATCTGAAACTGTATCTGCAAAGCGCGTACGGCCGGAATACCTCAGAAAGTGCGACGGTTCCTACAAAGAATGTATCTTCTGAGACCAAACGCCCTCTGTTTGTCTGAAATGGATTATGGTATTAAGATGGCAGATTTCCCTTTCAACAGAAAGGTACGGTCTGCGTTCCTTGAGTTCTTGCCTCCAGCTAATTCTGTCGTTATTTCCAAAGCGCTATCGCGGTGAAAATCATAGGCCGTGATTTCCGTCTCTTAGTTTGAAGGCTCAGCTGTACGTCTCACCAGGAGCGCTGAGCGGAATTCCAAAATAGGTTCGGGGGTTGAGAGAGAGAAACAGGAGAGAGGAGAGAGAAAAAAAGGGCCTGGGGCCATTTCATTCCACCCTGCTGCTGTTTTATCATTAATGGAAGCCAAGGATTATAGATCTCCAAGTCGTCTTCTACCTCACTTGGTTCTCTGGCAAAGACAAATATTTGCTTTGTGTGTGCAAAATGTAAAAGCTTTACCATTTGATCGCGACGATACCACACGACCGACTGGGTTTTTGTCACAAATGTTTATGGAAGACGCGCCTTGTCTCGGTCTATAACTCAAACATCTGCACTCCTTTGACTGGAGGGCGGGTGGCAAGATGTGACAGAGTGTTATTTTTACTCCTTTATTTATATCTGTGTGTTGTCATTAGTCGCCGCATAGATCCAAAACCGGCAGAGGAGCAAAGAGAAGGTGTGACAAGTGGATTTGAATGTATGAAGTCCCCCGACCCGGGGACAGCAACAACTGTAAACAACGTTTTGAAAAGCCGCCAAACTATCTGATCAGAGATTGTTTCTTTTCCCCCGACTGTTTGCGTGGGATTAGAGTCCTGTTTGATGGTACGAGTACCGTTCGTGGAGTTGAGTCTTTACTTGAAGGGACAATGCACAGAGACCTGAAGCTAAAGACCGATACACTATATTGCCAGATGTATTTGGCCACCCATCCAAAGGATGAGAACCAGGTGTCCTAATCCCTTGGCTTGGCCACAGGTGTATACAATCAAGCACTTAGGCATGGGGACTGTTTCTCTAAACATTTCAATCAATCAATCAATCAATGTTTACTTATATAGCCCTAAATCACGAGTGTCTCAAAGGGCTGCACAAGCCACAACGACATCCTGGGCTCAGATACCACATCGGGGCAAGAAAAAACTCAACCCAATGGGATGACAATGGGGAACCTTGGAGGGGACTGCAGATGTGGGGGAACGGTGCAATGGACGTCGAGTGGATCTAACATAATATTGTGAGAGTCCAGTCCATAGTGGATCTAACATAATAGTGTGAGAGTCCAGTCCATAGTGGATCTAACATAATATTGTGAGAGTCCAGTCCATAGTGGATCTAACATAATAGTGTGAGAGTCCAGTCCATAGAGGATCTAACATAATAGTGAGAGTCCAGTCCATAGTGGATCTAACATAATAGTGAGAGTCCAGTCCATAGAGGATCTAACATAATATTGTGAGAGTCCAGTCCATAATGGATTTAACATAATAGTGAGAGTCCAGTCCATAGTGGATCTAAGATAATAGTGTGAGAGTCCAGTCCATAGTGGATCTAACATAATAGTGTGAGAGTCCAGTCCATAGTGGATCTAACATAATATTGTGAGAGAGTCCAGTCCATAGTGGATCTAACATAATATTGTGAGAGAGTCCAGTCCATAGTGGCTCTAATATAATAATGAGAGTCCATTCCATAGTGGATCTAACATAATAGTGTGAGAGTCCAGTCCATAGTGGATCTAACATAATAGTGTGAGAGTCCAGTCCACAGTGGGTATAATAATGAGAGTCCAGTCCATAGTGGATCTAACATAATAGTGTGAGAGTCCAGTCCATAGTGGATCTAACATAATATTGTGAGAGTCCAGTCCATAGTGGCTCTAATATAATAATGAGAGTCCAGTCCATAGTAGATCTAACATAATAGTGTGAGAGTCCAGTCCATAGTGGATCTAATATAATAATGAGAGTCCAGTCCATAGTGGATCTAACATAATATTGTGAGAGAGTCCAGTCCATAGTGGATCTAACATAATATTGTGAGAGAGTCCAGTCCATAGTGGCTCTAATATAATAATGAGAGTCCATTCCATAGTGGATCTAACATAATAGTGTGAGAGTCCAGTCCATAGTGGATCTAACATAATAGTGTGAGAGTCCAGTCCATAGTGGATCTAACATAATAGTGTGAGAGTCCAGTCCATAGTGGATCTAACATAATAGTGTGAGAGTCCAGTCCATAGTAGATCTAACATAATAGTGTGAGAGTCCAGTCCATAGTGGATCTAACATAATAGTGTGAGAGTCCAGTCCATAGTGGATCTAACATAATAGTGTGAGAGTCCAGTCCATAGTAGATCTAACATAATAGTGTGAGAGTCCAGTCCATAGTGGATCTAACATAATAGTGTGAGAGTCCAGTCCATAGTAGATCTAACATAATAGTGTGAGAGTCCAGTCCATAGTGGATCTAACATAATAGTGTGAGAGTCCAGTCCATAGTAGATCTAACATAATAGTGTGAGAGTCCAGTCCATAGTGGCTCTAATATAATAATGAGAGTCCAGTCCATAGTGGATCTAATATAATAATAAGAGTCCATTCCATAGTGGATCCAATAGGAGATCATCTTGAGTGGAGACAGGTCAGCAGCACAGAGACGTCCCCAACTGATGCACGGATGAGTGGTCCACCCCGGGTCCCGACTTTGGACAGCTAGCGCATAATCTGTGGTCACCTTTTTTGTAATTTGTGAAAGAATGGGCCGCTCTCAGTGATTTCCAGCGTGGAACTGTCACAGGATGCCACCTGTGCATCAAATCCAGTCGTGAAATGTCCTCGCTCCTAAATATTCCAAAGTCAACTTTATTATAAGAAAAGTGAAGAGTTTGGGAACAACAGCAACTCAGCCACCAAGTGGTAGGCCAGGTAAACTGACAGAGAGGTCAGCATAGTGCAAAGACTTCCTGCACAGTCACTTGCTACTTCATGTGACCTTCCAATTAGCCCACGCACAGTACGCAGAGAGCTTCATGGAATGGGTTTCCATGGCCGAGCAGCTGCATCCAAGCTATAAATCACCAAGTCCAATGCAAAGCGTGGGATGCAGTGGTGTAAAGGACATCACCACTGGACTCTGGAGCAGTGGAGACGCCTTCTCTGGACTGATGAATCACACTCTTCCATCTGATGGACCGGCCTGGGTTTGGAGGTTGCCAGGAGAACGCTGCATTTCGGACTGCATTGCGCCGAGTGTAAAATTTGGTGGAGGAGGAATTATGGTGTGGGGTTGGTTTTTCAGGTGTTGTTCACTTAGTTCCAGTGAAAGCAACTTTGAATGCTCCAGGACACCAAAACATTTTGGACAATTCCATGGGATGGCACTTCAAGTTCATATGTGAGTAAATACCTTTGGCAATATAGTATCGGTTCTGAACCAGATCATACAAACCCCGTTTCCATATGAGTTGGGAAATGGTGTTAGATGTAGATATAAACGGAATACAATGATTTGCAAATCCTTTTCAAGCCATATTCAGTTGAATATGCTACAAAGACAACATATTTGATGTTCAAACTCATAAACATTTTAATTAAATTTAGCAAATTCTTGAACAGTTTAAGAACAACCTTTCTCAACCAGGCTATTGCAAGGAATTGAGGGATTTCACCATCTACGCTCCGTAATATCATCAAAGAGAATGTGGAGAAATCACTGCAGGTAAGCAGCTAAGCCCGTGACCTTCCATCCCTCAGGCTGTACTGCATCAACAAGCCACATCAGTGTGTAAAGGATATCACCACATGGGACACTTCAGAAACCCACTGTCAGTAACTACAGTTGGTCGCTACATCTGTAAGTGCAAGTTAAAACTCTCCTGTGCAAGGCGTAAAACCGTTTATCAACAACACCCAGAAACGCCGTCGGCTTCGCTGGGCCTGAGCTCATCTAAGATGGACTGATACAAAGTGGAAAAGTGTTCTGTGGTCTGACGAGTCCACATTTCAAATTGTTTTTGGAAACTGTGGACGTCACCAAAGAGGAAAAGAACCATCCGGATTGTTCTAGGGTGAAAGTGTAAAAGGAAGCATGTGTGATGGTATGGGGGTGTATTAGTGGCCAAGACATGGGTAACTTACACATCTGTGAAGGCACCATTAATGCTGAAAGGTACATACAGCTTTTGGAGCAACATATGTTGCCATCCAAGCAACGTTACCATGGACGCCCCTGCTTATTTCAGCAAGACAATGCCAAGCCACGTGTTCCATCAACGTGGCTTCATAGTAAAAGAGTGCGGGTACTAGACTGGCCTGCCTGTAGTCCAGACATGGAAAATGTGTGGCACCTAAAATAGCAGAAGGGAGACCCCCGGACTGTTGAACAACTTAAGCTGTACATCAAGCAAGAATGGGAAAGAATTCCACCTGAGAACAAGATCAGACAAACATTACAGGGAGACAGAACAGGATCAAACATTACAGGGAGACAGAACAAGATCAGACAAACATTACAGGGAGACAGAACAGGATCAAACATTACAGGGAGACAGAACAAGATCAGACAAACATTACAGGGAGACAGAACAGGATCAAACATTACAGGGAGACAGAACAAGATCAGACAAACATTACAGGGAGACAGAACAGGATCAAACATTACAGGGAGACAGAACAAGATCAGACCAACATTACAGAGGGACCGAACAGGATCAAACATTACAGGGAGACAGAACAGGATCAAACATTACAGGGAGACAGAACAGGATCAAACATTACAGGGAGACAGAACAAGATCAGACCAACATTACAGAGAGACAGAACAGGATCAAACATTACAGGGAGACAGAACAGGATCAAAAATTACAGGGAGACAGAACAAGATCAGACCAACATTACAGAGAGACAGAACAGGATCAAACATTACAGGGAGACAGAACAGGATCAAACATTACAGGGAGACAGAACAGGATCAAACATTACAGGGAGACAGAACAAGATCAGACCAACATTACCGAGAGACAGAACAGGATCAAACATTACAGGGAGACAGAACAGAATCAAACATTACAGGGAGACAGAACAAGATCAGACCAACATTACAGAGAGACAGAACAGGATCAAACATTACAGGGAGACAGAACAGGATCAAACATTACAGGGAGACAGAACAGGATCAAACATTACAGGGAGACAGAACAGGATCAAACATTACAGGGAGACAGAACAGGATCAAACATTGCAGGGAGACAGAACAGGATAAAAAATTACAGGGAGACAGAACAGGATCAAAAATTACAGGGAGACAGAACAGGATCAAACATTACAGGGAGACAGAACAGGATAAAACAATACGGGGAGACAGAACAGGATCAAACATTACAGGGAGACAGAACAGGATCAAACATTACAGGGAGACAGAACAGGATCAAACATTACAGGGAGACAGAACAGGATCAAACATTACAGGGAGACAGAACAAGATCAGACCAACATTACAGAGAGACAGAACAGGATCAAACATTACAGGGAGACAGAACCGGATCAAACATTACAGGGAGACAGAACCGGATCAAACATTACAGGGAGACAGAACAGGATCAAACATTACAGGGAGACAGACCACGATCAACCATTACAGGGAGACAGAACAGGATCAAACATTACAGGGAGACAGAACAGGATCAAACATTACAGGGAGACAGAACAAGATCAGACCAACATTACAGAGAGACAGAACAGGATCAAACACAACAGGGAGACAGAACAGGATCAAGCATTACAGGGAGACAGAACAGGATCAAACATTACAGGGAGACAGAACAGGATCAAACATTACAGGGAGACAGAACCGGATCAAACGTTACAGGGAGACAGAACAAGATCAGACAAACATTACAGGGAGACAGAACAGGATCGCTGACGGGTCGGCCAACTTCCGGCGCCCCTTACAAAAAAAAAAGGTGAGAAACATGTAAAAGTTTGGAGAGTAAAAAAAACATTCAGTCAAAGGCTGGACTCCAAGTAGGAAGTCCAGATTGAGGCCAAGGAGGAAAAAAAGCTTATAGCCATAGCACACATAAACAATCCATCCATTTTCTCCCGCTTGTCCCTTTTGGGGCGGCAGGGGGGGTGCTGGAGCCTATCTCAGCTGCATTCGGACGGAAGGCGGGGCACACCCTGGACAACTTAAGCTGTACATCAAGCAAGAATGGGAGAGAATTCCACTTCAAAAATGTGTCTCCTCACTTCCCAAACCTTTACTGAGTGTTGTTAAAAGGAAAGGCCATGTAACACAGTGGTGAACATGCCCTTTCCCAACTACTTTGGCACGTGTTGCAGCCATGAAATGATTATTTGCAATAAAAAAATTAAGTTGATGAGTTTGAACATCAAATATGTTGTCTTTGTAGCATATTCAACTGAATATGGCTTGAAAAGGATCATTGTATTCCGTTTATATTTACATCTAACACCATTTCCCAACTCATATGGAAACGGGCTTTGTAGCTAATATCCATCTGCAGTCCTCTAGTTAGTAAGTGAAATATTTTTGGTGCTTCAGTTGGATCCTTTCAACCTTCCAGAGTCTGCAAGTGGGCTCTGGTGCGCTTCAAGACCAATCCACAAATGTCGGGGGTCTCACTTCCTCTACGGTCTTTTTATGAGCTTTTTCTCCGTTCTAATAACTTCAACATATTTCACCAATCAGACGGCTTTTTTGCTCTGAGAGATTTGAGTCCCCTACTTTGTCGGAACCACTTCAATTGTGTGACCACACCAGGACTGGGTTTGGGTCAGAAACTCAGTCCTGACTTGTTCATATGCCGGGCGTGTGAACTAGGGTTGTCCCGGTACCGGTACCAACGTGTATTTTCATACTTTTCTTAATAAAGGGGACCACAAAAAATGTCGTTATTGGTTTTATTGTAACAACAAATGTTAGTGTACATGAAACATATGTTTATTATTGCCATTTAGTCCTTAGTAGTAAGTAAACAAACAAAGACTCCTAATTGACGTATGCAGTAACATATTGTGTCATTTATACACCTATTATGTTGCCAACATTATGAGGGACAAACTGTAAAAAATGGATTATTAATCCACTTGTTCATTTACTGTTAATATCTGCTTATTTTAAATCCTGTTCTGTCTCCCTGTAATGTTTGATCCTGTTCTGTCTCCCGGTAATGTTTGATCCTGTTCTGTCTCCCTGTAATGTTTGATCCTGTTCTGTCTCCCTGTAATGTTTGATCTTGTTCTGTCTCCCCGTAAAGTTTGATCCTGTTCTGTCTCCCTGCAATGTTTGATCCTGTTCTGTCTCTCTGTAATGTTTGTCTGATCTTGTTCTGTCTCCCTTTAATGTTTGATTCTGTTCGGTGTCCCTATAATGGTTGATCCTGTTCTGTCTTTCTGTAATGTTTGTGTGATCCTGTTATGTCTCCCTGTAATGTTTGACCCTGTTCTGTTTCCCTGTAATGTTTAATCCTGTTCTGTCTCCCTGTAATGTGTGATCCTGTTCTGTCTCCCTGTAATGTTTGTCTGATCTTGATCTGTCTCCCTTTAATGTTTGATTCTGTTCGGTGTCCCTGTAATGTTTGATCCTGTTCTGTCTCCCTGTAATGTTTGATCCTGTTTTGTCTCCCCGTAATGTTTGATGCTGTTCTGTCTCCCTGTAACGTTTTATCCGGTTCTGTCTCCCTGTAATGTTTGATTCTGTTATGCATCCCCATAATGTTTGATCCTGTTATGTATCCCCGTAATGTTTGATCCTGTTATTTCTCCCTGTAATGTTTGATCCTGTTCTGTTTCCCTGTAATGTTTGATCCTGTTCTGTCTCCCTGTAATGGTTGATCCTGTTTTGTCTCCCTGTGATGTTTGATCCTGTTCTGTCTCCCTGCAATGTTTGATCCTGTTCGGTCTCCCTGTAATGTTTGATCATGTTTCAACATGTTCTATCTACACTTCTGTTCAAATGTAATAATCACTTATTATCCTCTTATTTGATACTTGACATTAGTTTTGGACGATACCACACATTTAGGTATCGATGCGATACCAAGTAGTTACAGGATCATACAATAAAATATAATACCTGATAAACCAATACTGATGTAAAGGGTAGGTGTCGCGCTGGTTTCTGTTTTAACATGTTCTATCTACACTTCTGTTCAAATGTAATAATCACTTAATCGTCTCTTATTTGATACTTGACATTAGTTTTGGACGATACCACACATTTAAGTATCGATCCGATACCAAGTAGTTACAGGATCATACATTGGTCATATTCAAAGTCCTCATGTGTCCAGGGGACGTATTTACTGACTTTATAAACATAATAAAATGTTTAAAAATAGATAAAACATATCGATGTAATCATAGTAGTATCGACTATAATGCTTGGTATCATTACAGTGGATGCCAGGTGTAGATCCACACATTGGCGTGTGTTTACATTGTGACGCCGGTGAGCTATTGTATCCTCCTACGGTGTGTAGTGAAGCATTTAGCTATTCCTCATCCTCAAGTGATAATGCTACGTGTAAGAAACTCACATTACTCGTCCCCTATGGAGGCCGGGATTAGTGATTTAGAAGGAGCTAAAACACTGCCGACTGCTAACTAGCTAGCCATGTCTTAAAGCACCTCTGCTTGTAAGTACTCAGTGTGCGTGAGCTGCCGAACATGCTCCTCTGCTGGTAATACCAGCAATGGCACCACGTGACGACGCGCCTGTAAAAAAAATAAAAATAAATAAATTGTGAAGCGGTACTTTTTAAACAGAGTATAGTACCGTTTTTGATTCATTGGTACCCCGATACTATACTAGTACCGGTATACAGTACAACCCTAGTGTGAACACGGCTTTAAGTGACACTTAGAACCAAATGGGATCTCATTAGACTGTGGCCAACAGGTGGCGCTCTTCAAAGCTGCAATGTCTGCATGGTTGTGTTTCTTACAATCACAAACATGTTTTTTTGTCATTCTTTAAGAGAAATAGTGTGGAATGTATATTTGTGTTTTAAAGCTGTTACTATTATGTGTGAGGAATTATTTTACGCAGACATCCACATTGGGTCTTCAAGCCTCAATAAATCCTACTGTGTGTTCAAGATGATGTTTCAAATGTGCCACTTCAAAGTACCGGCAGACTCCAAGTTGGGAGGCACGGGTGAAATAAATCTGGGGTTATAAGGGCCGCTTTAAAAAGGAAAATAATAGAAACAATGTTGCTCTCGCTAATTTAGGAGTAAAAAGGGGACTTTTGTTTATGTGAATATATTTGTTTAAAACATTGAACAAAGCCACCAAAATTATGTTCCGTTCCGTAACAACACAGTCTATTATTTTATTTTATTTTTTTTACCAAAATGTCTCTCCAAAAAAATGCACATTTTTTACTTCTTAATTTATTTACTGCTACATATTATTTTAACTTTATTGTCGTAACATTAAAACACACTACAAATGCATATTTTCGGAAGTAAATATTTGTTCTTCTTTTGGCATTTAAAAAAATAAGAATATTTTACCTATATTCTTGTAAAATACAAATTATTGACTTTGTTCACTTTAAAGTATTTTTTTTAAATGTTTCATTATTTTAATAACCATAACCTCCAGCGCAGAGCTGGGCAAATATTTGGACTCGGGGGCCACGTTGTAGAGAAAAAATGTGTCTGGGGGGGCCAATGTGTATGTGTGTATAAATGATATATACACATTTAGATGTAACAATCTGCTGTACAGTATGTGTGTTTGGCTCCCTTTTTTCCAGGAGCACTAATACCAAAAGTCACAATGTCCCATAGAGTTCTAAAAACAGACCACCTCAAAAAAATCGGAAAGGAATTTTACAGTTTTTCTACTAAATGGGATGCCCAAAATGAAAATAAAAATATAGAAAGTGGGATTTACAATATTAACTATGAACAATAAAACACTGAATATTAACAACATATGAACATGGCTCCTCTTGTATGTGGGATTTACAATATATATATATATATATATATATATATATATATATATATATATATATATATATATATATAATGGTGGCTACAGTTTTGATGGTAAATGTCTAAAAAAAATGATGTAGACGGGATTAAAAGTCGTCATGGGCCACATGTGGCCTGCGGGCCGTATTTTGCCCAGCTCTGATCGTGTTTTTCTTGTAAAATCGCGTCCTTATTTGCCTGGCCTTAATATTCAGAATCAGAATCAAAAGTACTTTAATAATCCCCGAAGGGGAAATTGAGATTTTCAGCAAACTCCCCGTCAAGATCAGTCAAACATAACAGGGAGACAGAACAGGATCAAACCTTACAGGGAAAAAGAACAGGATCAAACATTATAGGGAGACAGAACAGGATCAAAAATTACAGGGAGACGGAACAGGATACAACATTATGGGGAGACAGAACAGGATCAAACATTACGGGGAGACAGAACAGGATCAAACATTACGGGGAGACAGAACAGGATCAAATATTACGGGAAGACAGGACAGGATCAAACATTACAGGGAGACGGAACAAGATCAGACAAACAATAAAGGGAGACAGAACAGGATCAAACATTACAGGGAGACAGAACAGGATCAAACATTACAGGGAGACAGAACAAGATCAGACAAACATTACAGGGAGACAGAACAGGATCAAACATTACAGGGAGACAGAACAGGATTAAATATTACAGGGAAACAGAACAGGATCAAACATTACAGGGAGCCATAACAGGATCAAACATTACGGGGAGACATAACAGGATCAAACATTACAGGGAGACAGAACAGGATTTAATATAACAGGGAGACAGAACAGGATCAAACATTACAGGGAGACAGAACATGATCAAGCATTACAGGGAGACAGAACAGGATCCAACATTACAGGGAGCCATAACAGGATCAAACATTACGGGGAGACAGAACAGGATTTAACATAACAGGGAGACAGAACAGGATCAAACATTACAGGGAGACAGAACAGGATCAAACATTACGGGGAGACAGAACAGGATCAAATATTACAGGGAGACAGACAGGATATAACATTATAGGGAGACAGAACAGGATCAAACATTACAGGGAGACAAAACACGATCACACAAACATTACAGGGAGACAGAACAGGATCAAACATAACAGGGAGACAGAACAGGATCAAACATTACAGGGAGACAGAACAGGATCAAGCATTGCAGGGAGACAGAAAATGATCAAACATTACAGGGAGACAGAACAGGATCAAACATTACAGGGAGACAGAACAGGATCAAGCATTGCAGGGAGATAGAACAGGATCAAACATTACAGGGAGACAGAACAGGATCAAACATTACAGGGAGACAGAACAGGATCAAGAATTACAGGGAGACAGAACAGGATCCAACATTACAGGGAGACAGAACACGATCACACAAACATTACAGGGAGACAGAACAGGATCAAACATCACAGGGAGACAGAACAGGATCAACCATTACAGGGAGACAAAAGAGGATCAAACATTACAGGGAAACAGAACAGGATCAAACATTACAGGGAGAAATAACAGGATCAAACATTACGGGGATACATAACAGGATCAAACATTATGGGGATACATAACAGGATCAAACATTACAGGGAGACAGAACCGGATAAAACATTACAGAGAGACAGAACAGCATCAAACATTATGGGGAGACAAAACAGTATCAAACATTACAGGGAGACAGAACAGGATCAAACATTACAGGGACACCGAACAGAATCAAACATTAAAGGGAGACAGAACAAGATCAGACAAACATTACAGGGAGACAGAACAGGATCAAACATTACAGGGAGACAGAACAGGATCAAACATTACAGGGAGGCAAAACATGATCACACAACCATTACAGGGAGACATAACAGGATCAAACATTACGGGGATACATAACAGGATCAAACATTACAGGGAGACAAAACAGGATCAAAAATAACAGGGAGACAGAACAGGATCAAACATAACAGGGAGACAGAACAGGATCAATCATTACAGGGAGACAGAACAGGATCAAACATTACAGGGAGACAGAACAGGATCAAACATTACAGGGAGACAGAACAAGATCAGACAAACATTACAGGGAGACAGAACAGGATCGCTGACGGGTCGGCCAAATTCCGGCGCCCCTTCCAAAAAAAAAAGGTTTGGAGAGTAAAAAAAACATCCAGTCAAAGGCTGGACTCCAAGTAGGAAGTCCAAATTGAGGCTAAGGGGGGAAAAAAGCTTATAGCCATAGCACACATAAACAATCCATCCATTTTCTCCCGCTTGTCCCTTTTGGGGTGGCAGGGGGGGTGCTGGAGCCTATCCCAGCTGCATTCGGGCGGAAGGCGGGGCACACCCTGGACAAGTCTCCGCCTCCTCGCAGGGCCAACACAGATAGACAGACAACATTCACACTCACATTCACACTACTACATAAACATGTTATATAGAATCAACCAAACTTGCAACAGAGGGAAAGGAGCCTGTATAAGCGCTACCCGGCCGTCCATCGCACCTAAGGGATTCAAGCATGGGGGGTGCATGTGTATATATATATATATATAAATAAATATATATATATTTTTTTTTTCAACGCAATTCTCTTAGTATTGTTTTCCTTATTAACGAGGCCCTAATAGTCTGATTGGCTATTACCGACTGGAATAAACAAGAATGTGACAAAAAGTATAGTAGTCAGTCGTTTAGGACTATGAAATATTGCACTTTTACCGATTGAGGCCAAAGTAAAAAAAGCTGGCGTTTCTTTCCGACGACTCCCTGCGTCTACGGACTCTCTGTGCGGAAACATCCGCCACACCTTTGCAGGGAGACAGAACAGGATCAAACATAACAGGGAGACAGAACAGGATTAAATATTACAGGGACACAGAACAGGATCAAACATTACAGGGAGACAGAGCAGGATCAAACATTACAGGGAGACAGAACAGGATCAAACATGACAGGGAGACCGAACAGGATAAAATATTACAGGGACACAGAACAGGATAAAATATTACAGGGACACAGAACAGGATCAAACATTACAGGGAGACAGAGCAGGATCAAACATTACAGGGAGACAGAACAGGATCAAACATGACAGGGAGACAGAGCAGGATCAAACATTACAGGGAGACAGAACAGGATCAAGCATTACAGGGAGACAGAACAGGATCAAACATTACAGAGAGACAGAACAGGATCAAACATTACAGGGAGACCGAACAGAATGAAACATAACAGGGAGACAGAACAAGATCAGACAAACATTACAGGGAGACAGAACAGGATAAAAAATTACAGAGAGACAGAACAGGATCAAACATTACAGGGAGACCGAACAGAATGAAACATAACAGGGAGACAGAACAAGATCAGACAAACATTACAGGGAGACAGAACAGGATCAAACATTACAGAGAGACATAACAGGATCAAACATTACGGGGATACATAACAGGATCAAACATTACAGGGAGACAGAACACGATTACACAAACATTACAGGGAGACAGAACAGGATCAGCCATTATAGGGAGACAGAACAGGATCAAACATTACAGGGAGACAAAACAGGATCAAACATTACAGGGAGACAGAACAGAATCAAACATTACAGGGAGACAGAACAGGATCAAACATTACAGGGAGACAGAACAGGATCAAGCATTACAGGGAGACAAAACACGATCACACAAACATTACAGGGACACCGAAAAGGATCAAACAATACAGGCAGACAGAACAGGATCAAACATTACAGGGAGACAGAACAGGATCAAACATTACAGGGAGACAGAACATGATCAAACATGACAGGGAGACAGAACAGGATCAAGCATTACAGGGAGACAGAACAGGATCAAGCATTACAGGGAGACAGAACAGGATCAAACATTACAGGGAGACAGAACAGAATCAAACATTACAGGGAGACAGAACAGGATCAAACATTACAGGGAGACAGAACAGGATCAAGCATTACAGGGAGACAAAACACGATCACACAAACATTACAGGGACACCGAAAAGGATCAAACAATACAGGCAGACAGAACAGGATCAAACATTACAGGGAGACAGAACAGGATCAAACATTACAGGGAGACAGAACAGGATCAAACATGACAGGGAGACAGAACAGGATCAAGCATTACAGGGAGACAGAACAGGATCAAGCATTACAGGGAGACAGAACAGGATCAAACAATACAGGGAGACAGAACAGGATCACACAAACATTATAGGGAGACAGAACAAGTTTAAATACACATATATATATATATATATATATATATATATATATATATATATATATATATATATATATATATATATATATATATATATACATATATATATATATATATATATATATATATATATATATATATATATATATATATATATATATATATATATATATTTCAACGCTATTCTCTTAGTATTGTTTTCCTTATTAACGAGGCCCTAATAGTCTGATTGGCTATTACCGACTGGAATAAACAAGAATGTGACAAAAAGTATAGTAGTCAGTCGTTGAGGACTATGAAATATTGCACTTTTACCGATTGAGGCCAAAGTAAAAAAAAAGCTTGCGTTTCTTTCCGACGACTCCCTGCGTCTACGGACTCTCGGTGCGGAAACATCCGCCACACCTTTGCAGGGAGACAGAACAGGATCAAACATAACAGGGAGACAGAACAGGATTAAATATTACAGGGACACAGAACAGGATCAAACATTACAGGGAGACAGAGCAGGATCAAACATTACAGGGAGACAGAACAGGATCAAACATGACAGGGAGACCGAACAGGATAAAATATTACAGGGACACAGAACAGGATCAAACATTACAGGGAGACAGAGCAGGATCAAACATTACAGGGAGACAGAACAGGATCAAACATGACAGGGAGACAGAGCAGGATCAAACATTACAGGGAGACAGAACAGGATCAAGCATTACAGGGAGACAGAACAGGATCAAACATTACAGAGAGACAGAACAGGATCAAACATTACAGGGAGACCGAACAGAATGAAACATAGCAGGGAGACAGAACAAGATCAGACAAACATTACAGGGAGACAGAACAGGATCAAAAATTACAGAGAGACAGAACAGGATCAAACATTACAGGGAGACCGAACAGAATGAAACATAACAGGGAGACAGAACAAAATCAGACAAACATTACAGGGAGACAGAACAGGATCAAACATTACAGAGAGACATAACAGGATCAAACATTACGGGGATACATAACAGGATCAAACATTACAGGGAGACAGAACACGATTACACAAACATTACAGGGAGACAGAACAGGATCAACCATTATAGGGAGACAGAACAGGATCAAACATTACAGGGAGACAAAACAGGATCAAACATTACAGGGAGACAGAACAGGATCAAACATTACAGGGAGACAGAACAGGATCAAACATGACAGGGAGACAGAACAGGATCAAGCATTACAGGGAGACAGAACAGGATCAAGCATTACAGGGAGACAGAACAGGATCAAACAATACAGGGAGACAGAACAGGATCACACAAACATTATAGGGAGACAGAACAAGTTTAAATACACATATATATATATATATATATATATATATATATATATATATATATATATATATATATATATATATATATATATATATATATATATATATATACATATATATATATATATATATATATATATATATATATATATATATATATATATATATATATATATATATATTTCAACGCTATTCTCTTAGTATTGTTTTCCTTATTAACGAGGCCCTAATACTCTGATTAGCTATTACCGACTGGAATAAACAAGAATGTGACAAAAAGTATAGTAGTCAGTCGTTTAGGACTATGAAATATTGCACTTTTACCGATTGAGGCCAAAGTAAAAAAAAAGCTGGCGTTTCTTTCCGACGACTCCCTGCGTCTACGGACTCTCGGTGCGGAAACATCCGCCACACCTTTGCCCGCTTCTCTCGACAAACAATGTTTGTGCCAAGAAGAAGCCCCAAGTGCCATTAGAAAGCACACATTTCATGTGTCTTGCCGGATAAAAGGGTTCCTTCCAAAGTGGCGTCTCAAGGCGAAAGCACCGGTTGTTTATTGAATATTTAGTTGAACTGTTGTCAGGTTAAAACACGTCTCCCCTGCTGTCAGTGTTGGAAACATAAAGCTGTCCTCCATTATTAAGGTGGCGCTTTGTTGTGGTTCCCGAACAATACTTGAGTCTTTGAGAAGCACATCAAGGGATTTTATTATTATTATTTTCTTTTTTTTTTTGGGGGGGTCTTTGTTTTAAGAAGGGCAGATTTGTTTGTAGACTTTGTGGCTTGAGCTGGCGTATGCATTTCTACCTCACACGTCGTGCTTGTCATGTCTTCTCTTTGCGTTTGTGGCACACAAAAAAAAAATAAATAAAAAATAAAAAATAAAAAAAGTCGAAAAGTGAACAAAGACTACTTGGAAGGACAGTTGAAGGTCGTTGCGGCAAAGACGCGAGAAGAGGAACGGGATCCAATGTGAACGTTGTCGGTGTGTGTTTGTGGACTTTTCTTAGCGTGTACAGACGAGGCGTTGCACTCACTGTACCTGGTGCAACACTTTACATACGGAGCACACCTTTATATGTATTGCCATGGTACGGTGACTCTAAATGTCTTCTCATTTCCCTTGAGACTTTTCAAATAAATAAACATGTCTCATTTGTTTCCCTCGACCTCCATTCATTTCCTTTCAAAGTGTGCAAAAGTGACAAGCGATTGTCGGGTTTCTAATACAATCATCTTTTTAATTCAGTTTGTACTTTCTACAGATTTGTATTTGATACAGATGTATTACATATTTATCACATACTTATTACAGATTAATTACAGATTTGTGTTTAATACAGATTTCTTTTCACAGATGTATCATAGTTTAATTACATATTTGTGTTTATTACATATTTATCACAAAATTATTACAGATCAATTACAGATTCATATTTAATACAGATTTATTTTCACAGATTTATCATAGTTTAATTACATATTTGTGTTTATTACATATTTGTCACAAAATTATTACATATGAATTACAGATTAATATTTAATACAGATTTCTTTTCACAGATTTATCATAGTTTAATTACATATTTGTGTCTATTACATATTTATCACATACTTATTACAAATTAATTACAGATTCATAATTAATACAGATTTATTTTCACAGATTTATCATAGTTTAATTACATATTTGTGTTTATTACATATTTATCACAAAATTATTACAGATCAATTACAGATTCATATTTAATACAGATTTCTTTTCACAGATTTATCATAGTTTAATTACATATTTGTGTTTATTACATATTTGTCACAAAATTATTACAGATGAATTACAGATTCATATTTAATACAGATTTATTTTCACAGATTTATCATAGTTTAATTAGATATTTGTGTTTATTACATATTTATCACATACTTATTACAGATTAATTACAGATTTGTATTTAATACAGATTTCTTTTCACAGATTTATCATAGTTTAATTACATATTTGTGTTTATTACATATTTATCACAAAATTATTACAGATTAATTACAGATTCATATTTAATACAGATTTATTTTCACAGATTTATCATAGTTTAATTACATATTTGTGTTTATTACATATTTATCACAAAATTATTACAAATTAATTACAGATTCATAATTAATACAGATTTATTTTCACAGATTTATCATATTTTAATTACATATTTGTGTTTATTACATATTTATCACAAAATTATTACAGATTAATTACAGATTTGTGTTTAATACAGATTTATTTTCACAGATTTATCATAGTTTAATTACATATTTGTGTTTATTACATATTTATCACAAAATTATTACAGATTAATTACAGATTCATATTTAATACAGATTTCTTTTCACAGATTTATCATAGTTTAATTACATATTTGTGTTTATTACATATTTATCACATATTTATTACAGATTAATTACAGATTTGTGTTTAATACAGATTTCTTTTCACAGATTTATCATATTTTAATGACATATTTGTGTTTATTACATATTTATCACAAAATTATTACAGATTAATTACAGATTCATATTTAATACAGATTTATTTTCACAGATTTATCATAGTTTAATTACATATTTGTGTTTATTACATATTTATCACAAAATTATTACAAATTAATTACAGATTCATAATTAATACAGATTTATTTTCACAGATTTATCATATTTTAATTACATATTTGTGTTTATTACATATTTATCACAAAATTATTACAGATTAATTACAGATTTGTGTTTAATACAGATTTCTTTTCACAGATTTATCATAGTTTAATTACATATTTGTGTTTATTACATATTTATCACAAAATTATTACAGATTAATTACAGATTCATATTTAATACAGATTTCTTTTCACAGATTTATCATAGTTTAATTACATATTTGTGTTTATTACATATTTATCACATATTTATTACAGATTAATTACAGATTTGTGTTTAATACAGATTTCTTTTCACAGATTTATCATATTTTAATGACATATTTGTGTTTATTACATATTTATCACAAAATTATTACAGATTAATTACAGATTCATATTTAATACAGATTTATTTTCACAGATTTATCATAGTTTAATTACATATTTGTGTTTATTACATATTTATCACATACTTATTACAGATTAATTACAGATTTGTATTTAATACAGATTTCTTTTCACAGATTTATCATAGTTTATTTACATATTTGTGTTTATTACATATTTATCACAAAATTATTACAAATTAATTACAGATTCATAATTAATACCGATTTCTTTTCACAGATTTATCATAGTTTAATTACATATTTGTGTTTATTACATATTTATCACAAAATTATTACAAATTAATTACAGATTCATAATTAATACCGATTTCTTTTCACAGATTTATCATAGTTTAATTACATATTTGTGTTTATTACATATTTATCACAAAATTATTACAGATTAATTACAGATTCATATTTAATACAGATTTCTTTTCACAGATTTATCATAGTTTAATTACATATTTGTGTTTATTACATATTTATCACAAAATTATTACAGATTAATTACAGATTCATATTTAATACAGATTTCTTTTCACAGATTTATCATAGTTTAATTACATATTTGTGTTTATTACATATTTATCACATACTTATTACAGATTAATTACAGATTTGTATTTAATACAGATTTCTTTTCACAGATTTATCATAGTTTAATTTCATATTTGTGTTTATTACATATTTATCACAAAAGTATTACAAATTAATTACAGATTCATAATTAATACAGATTTCTTTTCACAGATTTATCATAGTTTAATTACATATTTGTGTTTATTACATATTTATCACAAAATTATTACAAATTAATTACAGATTCATAATTAATACCGATTTCTTTTCACAGATTTATCATAGTTTAATTACATATTTGTGTTTATTACATATTCATCACAAAATTATTACAGATTAATTACAGATTCATATTTAATACAGATTTCTTTTCGCAGATTTATCATAGTTTAATTACATATTTGTGTTTATTACATATTTATCACAAAATTATTACAGATTAATTACAGATTCATATTTAATACAGATTTCTTTTCACAGATTTATCATAGTTTAATTACATATTTGTGTTTATTACATATTTATCACAAAATTATTGCAGATTAATTACAGATTCATATTTAATACAGATTTCTTTTCACAGATTTATCATAGTTTAATTACATATTGTGTTTATTACATATTTATCACAAAATTATTACAGATTAATTACAGATTTGTGTTTAATACAGATTTCTTTTCACAGATTTATCATATTTTAATGACATATTTGTGTGTATTAAATATTTATCACATAATTATTACAGATTAATTACAGATTCATATTTAATACAGATTTATTTTCACAGATTTATCATAGTTTAATTACATATTTGTGTTTATTATATATTTATCACAAAATTATTACAAATTAATTACAGATTCATATTTGATACATATTTCTTTTCACAGATTTATCATAGTTTAATTACATATTTGTGTTTATTACATATTTATCACATACTTATTACAGATTAATTACAGATTTGTATTTAATACAGATTTTTTTTCACAGATTTATCATAGTTTAATTACATATTTGTGTTTATTACATATTTATCACAAAAGTATTACAAATTAATTACAGATTCATAATTAATACCGATTTCTTTTCACAGATTTATCATAGTTTAATTACATATTTGTGTTTATTACATATTTATCACAAAATTATTACAAATTAATTACAGATTCATAATTAATACCGATTTCTTTTCACAGATTTATCATAGTTTAATTACATATTTGTGTTTATTACATATTCATCACAAACTTATTACAGATTAATTACAGATTCATATTTAATACAGATTTCTTTTCGCAGATGTATCATAGTTTAATTACATATTTGTGTTTATTACATATTTATCACAAAATTATTACAGATTAATTACAGATTCATATTTAATACAGATTTCTTTTCGCAGATGTATCATAGTTTAATTACATATTTGTGTTTATTACATATTTATCACAAAATTATTACAGATTAATTACAGATTCTATTTAATACAGATTTCTTTTCACAGATTTATCATAGTTTAATTACATATTTGTGTTTATTACATATTTATCACAAAATTATTGCAGATTAATTACAGATTCATATTTAATACAGATTTCTTTTCACAGATTTATCATAGTTTAATTACATATTTGTGTTTATTACATATTTATCACAAAATTATTACAGATTAATTACAGATTTGTGTTTAATACAGATTTCTTTTCACAGATTTATCATATTTTAATGACATATTTGTGTTTATTAAATATTTATCACATAATTATTACAGATTAATTACAGATTCATATTTAATACAGATTTCTTTTCACAGATTTATCATAGTTTAATTACATATTTGTGTTTATTACATATTTATCACAAAATTATTGCAGATTAATTACAGATTCATATTTAATACAGATTTCTTTTCACAGATTTATCATAGTTTAATTACATATTTGTGTTTATTACATATTTCTCACAAAATTATTACAGATTAATTACAGATTTGTGTTTAATACAGATTTCTTTTCACAGATTTATCATATTTTAATGACATATTTGTGTTTATTAAATATTTATCACATAATTATTACAGATTAATTACAGATTCATATTTAATACAGATTTCTTTTCACAGATTTATCATAGTTTAATTACATATTTGTGTTTATTACATATTTATCACAAAATTATTACAAATTAATTACAGATTCATATTTGATACATATTTCTTTTCACAGATTTATCATAGTTTAATTACATATTTGTGTTTATTACATATTTATCACATACTTATTACAGATTAATTACAGATTCATATTTAATACAGATTTCTTTTCACAGATTTATCATAGTTTAATTACATATTTGTGTTTATTACATATTTATCACAAAATTATTACACAATAATTACAGATTCATATTTAATACAGTTTCTTTTCACAGATTTATCATAGTTTAATGACATATTTGTGTTTATTACATATTTATCACATACTTATTACAGATTAATTACAGATTTGTGTTTAATACATATTTCTTTTCACTGATTTATCATATTTTAATTACATATTTGTGTTTATTACATATTTATCACAAAATTATTACAGATTATTTACAGATTCATATTTAATACAGATTTCTTTTCACAGATTTATCATAGCTTAATTACATATTTGTGTTTATTACATATTTATCACATACTTATTACAGATTAATTACAGATTCATATTTAATACAGATTTCTTTTCACATATTTATCATAGTTTAATTACATATTTGTGTTTATTACATATTTATCACAAAATTATTACAGATTAATTACAGATTCATATTTAATACAGATTTCTTTTCACAGATTTATCATAGTTTAATGACATATTTGTGTTTATTACATATTTATCACATACTTATTACAGATTAATTACAGATATGTATTTATTACAGATTTATTATCCGAGATGTATTACAGATTAATTACCTTTTGTATTTATTAGAGATTCATCACAAAATTATTACAGATGTATCACATATTTATGACAGATTTATTACAGATTTGTATTTATTACAGGTGTGTATTACACATTTATTCCAGATTTGTATTATTACACATGTAATTTAAGGTTTGTATTTACTACACATTTATTACAGGTTTGTATTAATACACAAATATTACAGGTTTGTATTATTACACATTTATTACAGGTTTGCATTTGTTACACATTTATTAAAGGTTTTCATTTATTACCCATTTATTACAGGTTTGTATTTAACAGAGATTTATTACAGAGAGTTATGTATTACACATTTATTACAGGTTTGTATTTATTACACATTTATTACAGGTTTGTATTTAATAGAGATTTATAATATAGTTATTTATAACACATGTATTACAGGTTTGTATTTATTACACATTTATTACAGGTTTGTATATAATATAAATTTATAATATAGTTATTTATAACACATTTATTACAGGTGTGTATTTATTACACATTTATAACAGGTTTGTATTTAATAGAGATTTATAATATAGTTATTTATTACACATTTATTACAGGTTTGTATATAATCGAAATTTATAATATAGTTATTTATAACACATTTATTACATGTGTGTATTTATTACACATTTATTACAGGTTTGTATTTAATAGATATTTATAATATAGTTATTTATTACACATTTATTACAGGTTTGTATTTATTACACATTTATTACAGGTTTGTATATAATTGAAATTTATAATATAGTTATTTATTACACATGTATTACAGGTGTGTATTTATTACACATGTATTACAGGTTTGTATTTAATAGAGATTTATAATATAGTTATTTATTACACATTTATTACAGGTTTGTATTTAATAAAGATGTATAATATAATTATTTACAACACATTTATTACAGGTGTCTATTTATTACACATTTATTACAGGTTTGTATTTATTAGAGATTTATAATATAGTTATTTATTACACATGTATTACAGGTTTGTATATAATCGAAATTTATAATATAGTTATTTATAACACATTTATTACAGGTGTGTATTTATTACACATTTATTACAGGTTTGTATTTAAAAGATATTTATAATATAGTTATTTATTACACATTTATTACAGGTTTGTATATAATAGAGATGTATTACATAATTGTATTTATTAGAGATATACGTACACTTTTATTACAGGTTTGTTTTTATTACACATTTATACTTGTCCAGGGTGTACCCCGCCTTCCGCCCGATTGTAGCTGAGATAGGCTCCAGCAACCCCTGCAACCCCGAAGGGAAAAAGCGGTAGAAAATGGATGGATGGATGGATTTATTACAGGTTTGTATTTATTACACATTTATTACAGGTTTGTAATATTAAACATTTATTAAAGATTTTTATTCCATAGATATGTATTACAGATTTGTATGTTTAAAGATGTATTACATGTTTGTGCTTAATAGATATTTATTACAGATTTGTATTATTACACATGTATTACAGATTTGTATTATTACACATTTATTACAGGTTTGTATTCTTACACATGTATTACAGGTTTGCATTTATTACACATTTATTACAGGTTTGTATATTAAACATGTATTACATGTTTGTATTATTACACATTTATAACAGGTTTGTATTTATTACACATGTTATAAAGATATGTATTTATTAAACTTTTATTACATGTTTGTATTATTCCACATTTTATACAGATGTGTATTATTACACATGTTTTACAGGTTTGCATTAATTACACATTTATTACAGGTTTGTATTATTACACATTTATAACATGTTTGTATTTATTTCACATGTAATAAATATTTGTATTTATTAAACATTTATTATAGGTCTGTATTATTACACATTTATTACAGGTTTGTATTTATTACACGTTTGTATGTATGACACAATAATTACAGATGTATATTATTACACATTTATTACAGATTTGTATGTATTACACATTCATTACAGGTTTGTATTATTACACATTTATTAAATATTTGTATTATTACACATGTATTACAGATGTATATTATTACACATTTATTAGAGATTTGTATGTATTACACATTCATTACAGGTTTGTTTTATTACACATTTATTAAATATTTGTATTATTACACATGTATTACAGATGTGTATTATTACACATGTAATACGGATGTGTATTATTACACATGTATTACAGATGTGTATTATTACACATGTATTACAGGCTTGTATTATTACACATGTATTACAGATGTGTATTATTACACATGTATTACAGATGTGTATTATTACACATGTATTACAGATGTGTATTATTAAACATGTATTACAGATGTGTATTATTACACATGTATAACAGATGTGTATTATTAAACATGTATTACAGATGTGTATTATTACACATGTATTACAGGATTGTATTATTACACATGTATTACAGATGTGTATTATTACACATGTATTACAGGCTTGTATTATTACACATGTATTACATATGTGTATTATTACACATGTATTACAGGCTTGTATCATTACACATGTATTACATATGTGTATTATTACACATGTATTACAGGCTTGTATTATTACACATGCATTACAGATGTGTATTATTACACATGTATTACAGGCTTGTATTATTACACATGTATTACAGATGTGTATTATTACACATGTATTACAGGCTTGTATTATTACACATGTATTACATATGTGTATTATTACACATGTATTACAGGCTTGTATTATTACACATGTATTACAGATGTGTATTATTAAACATGTATTACAGATGTGTATTATTACACATGTATTACAGATGTGTATTATTAAACATGTATTACAGATGTGTATTATTACACATGTATTACAGATGTGTATTATTACACATGTATTACATATGTGTATTATTACACATGTACTACAGGCTTGTATTATTACACATGTATTACAGATGTGTATTATTACACATGTATAACAGATGTGTATTATTACACATGTATTACAGGCTTGTATTGTTACACATGTATTACATATGTGTATTATTACACATGTATTACAGGCTTGTATTATTACACATGTATTACATATGTGTATTATTACACATGTATTACAGGCTTGTATTATTACACATGTATTACAGATGTGTATTATTACACATGTATTACAGGCTTGTATTATTACACATGTATTACAGATGTGTATTATTACACATGTATTACAGGCTTGTATTATTACACATGTATTACAGATGTGTATTATTACACATGTATTACAGGCTTGTATTATTACACATGTATTACATATGTGTATTATTACACATGTATTACAGGCTTGTATTATTACACATGTATTACAGATGTGTATTATTAGACATGTATTACAGATGTGTATTATTACACATGTATTACAGGCTTGTATTATTACACATGTATTACAGATGTGTATTATTAAACATGTATTACATATGTGTATTATTACACATGTATTACAGGCTTGTATTATTACACATGTATTACAGATGTGTATTATTAAACATGTATTACAGATGTGTATTATTACACATGTATTACAGATGTGTATTATTAAACATGTATTACAGATGTGTATTATTACACATGTATTACAGATGTGTATTATTACACATGTATTACATATGTGTATTATTACACATGTATTACAGGCTTGTATTATTACACATGTATTACAGATGTGTATTATTACACATGTATTACAGGCTTGTATTATTACACATGTATTACAGATGTGTATTATTACACATGTATTACAGATGTGTATTATTACACATGTATTACATATGTGTATTATTACACATGTATTACAGGCTTGTATTATTACACATGTATTACATATGTGTATTATTACACATGTATTACAGGCTTGTATTATTACACATGTATTACAGAGGTGTATTATTACACATGTATTACAGGCTTGTATTATTACACATGTATTACAGATGTGTATTATTACACATGTATTACAGGCTTGTATTATTACACATGTATTAAATGTGTGTATTATTACACATGTATTACAGGCTTTATTATTACACATGTATTACAGATGTGTATTATTACACATGTATTACAGGCTTGTATTATTACACATGTATTACAGATGTGTATTATTAAACATGTATTACATATGTGTATTATTACACATGTATTACAGGCTTGTATTATTACACATGTATTACATATGTGTATTATTACACATGTATTACAGGCTTGTATTATTACACATGTATTACAGATGTGTAGTATTACACATGTATTACAGGCTTGTATTATTACACATGTATTACAGATGTGTATTATTACACATGTATTACAGGCTTGTATTATTACACATGTATTACAGGCTTGTATTATTACACATGTATTACAGACTTGTATTATTACACATGTATTACAGATGTGTATTATTACACATGTATTACAGATGTGTATTATTACACATGTATTACAGATGTGTATTATTACACATGTATTACAGACTTGTATTATTACACATGTATTACAGGCTTGTATTATTACACATGTATTACAGATGTGTATTATTACACATGTATTACAGGCTTGTATTATTACACATGTATTACAGATGTGTATTATTACACATGTATTACAGGCTTGTATTATTACACATGTATTACATATGTGTATTATTACACATGTATTACAGGCTTGTATTATTACACATGTATTACAGATGTGTATTATTACACATGTATTACAGGCTTGTATTATTACACATGTATTAAATATGTGTATTATTACACATGTATTACAGGCTTGTATTATTACACATGTATTACAGATGTGTATTATTACACATGTATTACATATGTGTATTATTACACATGTATTACAGATGTGTATTATTACACATGTATTACAGGCTTGTATTATTACACATGTATTACAGATGTGTATTATTAAACATGTATTACAGGCTTGTATTAGTACACATGTATTACAGAGGTGTATTATTACACATGTATTACAGGCTTGTATTATTACACATGTATTACAGATGTGTATTATTACACATGTATTACAGGCTTGTATTATTACACATGTATTAAATATGTGTATTATTGCACATGTATTACAGGCTTGTATTATTACACATGTATTACAGATGTGTATTATTACACATGTATTACAGATGTGTATTATTACACATGTATTACAGATGTGTATTATTACACATGTATTACAGATGTGTATTATTACACATGTATTACAGGCTTGTATTATTACACATGTATTACAGATGTGTATTATTACACATGTATTACAGGCTTGTACTATTACACATGTATTACAGATGTGTATTATTACACATGTATTACAGGCTTGTATTATTACATATGTATTACATATGTATATTATTACACATGTATTACAGGCTTGTATTATTACACATGTATTACAGATGTGTATTATTACACATGTATTACAGGCTTGTATTATTACACATGTATTAAATATGTGTATTATTGCACATGTATTACAGGCTTGTATTATTACACATGTATTACAGATGTGTATTATTACACATGTATTACAGATGTGTATTATTACACATGTATTACAGATGTGTATTATTACACATGTATTACAGATGTGTATTATTACACATGTATTACAGGCTTGTATTATTACACATGTATTACAGATGTGTATTATTACACATGTATTACAGGCTTGTACTATTACACATGTATTACAGATGTGTATTATTACACATGTATTACAGGCTTGTATTATTACATATGTATTACAGAGGTGTATTATTACACATGTATTACAGGCTTGTATTATTACACATGTATTACAGATGTGTATTATTACACATGTATTACAGGCTTGTATTATTACACATGTATTAAATATGTGTATTATTACACATGTATTACAGGCTTGTATTATTACACATGTATTACAGATGTGTATTATTACACATGTATTACAGATGTGTATTATTACACATGTATTACAGATGTGTATTATTACAGGTGTATGACAGATGTGTATTATTACAGGTGTATGACAGATGTGTATTATTACACATGTATGACAGAGGTGTATTATTACAGGTGTATGACAGAGGTGTATTATTACAGGTGTATGACAGAGGTGTATTATTACAGGTGTATGACAGAGGTGTATTATTACAGGTGTATGACAGATGTGTATTATTACAGGTGTATGACAGAGGTGTATTATTACACATGTATGACAGAGGTGTATTATTACAGGTGTATGACAGAGGTGTATTATTACAGGTGTAAGACAGAGGTGTATTATTACACATGTATGACAGAGGTGTATTATTACAGGTGTATGACAGAGGTGTATTATTACACATGTGACCAGAAGATGGAGTCTACCCCAGCTGACTTCCTGTTCACGGTGACCAGAAGATGGAGTCTACCCCAGCTGACTTCCTGTTCAGGGTGACCAGAAGATGGAGTCTACCCCAGCATACTTCCTGTTCAGGGTGACCAGAAGATGGAGTCTACAACAGCTGACTTCCTGTTCAGGGTGACCAGAAGATGGAGTCTACCCCAGCATACTTCCTGTTCAGGGTGACCAGAAGATGGAGTCACCACTTTGTCAACAAATGCTTGAGCAAATTGTTGAACAGTTTAAAAACAACCTTTCTCAAGCAGCTATTGCAAGGAATTGAGGGATTTCACCATCTACGCTCCGTAATATCATCAAAGAGAATGTGGAGAAATCACTGCACGTAAGCAGCTAAGCCCGTGACCTTCCATCCCTCAGGCTGTACTGCATCAACAAGCCACATCAGTGTGTAAGGGATATCACCGCATGGGCTCAGGAACACTTCAGAAAACCACTGTCAGTAACTACAGTTGGTCGCTACATCTGTAAGTGCAAGTTAAAACTCTCCTATGCAAGGCCAAAACTGTTTATCAACAACACCCAGAAACGCCGTCGGCTTCGCTGGGCCTGAGCTCATCTAAGATGGACTGATACAAAGTGGAAAAGTCTTCTGTGGTCTGACTATATTGGCATATTAATTCATAGATAATTAATACATAAATAAGTACTATATAGGTATATTAATACATAATTAAGTACTATATTGGCATATTAATACATAAATAATCACTATATTGGTATATTAATACATAATTAAGTACTATATTGGCATATTAATACATAAATAATCACTATATTGGCATATTAATACATAAATAATCACTATATTGGTATATTAATACATAAATAAGTTCTATATTGGCATATTAATACATAAATAAGTACTATATTGGCATATTGATACATAAATAAGTACTATATTGGCATATTAATACATAATTAAGTACTATAGTGGCATATTAATACATAAATAATCACTATATTGGTATATTAATACATAAATAAGTACTATATAGGTATTTTGATACATAAATAAGTACTATATTGGTATATCAATACATAAATAAGTTCTATATTGGCATATTAATACATAAATAAGTACTATATTGGCATATTAATACATAAATAAGTACTATATTGGCATATTAATACATAAATATTTACTATATTGGTATATTAATACAGAAATAAGTACTATATTGTTATATTAATACATAAATAAGTATTATATTGGCATATTAATACATAAATATTTACTATATTGGTATAGTAATACAGAAATAAGTACTATATTGGTATATTAATACATACATAAATATTATATTGGTATATTAATACATAAATAAGTACTATATTGGCATATTAATACATAAATCACTATTTTATTGGTATATTAATACATAAATAAGTGCTATATTGGTATATTAATACATAAATAAGTACTATATTGGTATATTAATACATAAATAAGTACTATATTGGTATATTAATACATAAATAAGTACTATATTGGTATATAAATACATAAATAAGTACTATATTGGAATGTTAATACATAAATAAGTATTATTGCCCTGTGGACGTGGCTTGGGCAGCCCTTTGAGACACTGGTGATGAAGGGCTACAGAAGTCCACTTTGATTGGCCGTGATGTCCCACGCTGTCACTCCGGAGTGTCCATATCAGGACTCTGGACTCAGTCCGGGGCCACAAAGAGCCCACGTCGCTATCTGGCGTGGCCTTTTTCCCCACCAGGGTACGATAAGAGAGAAGCCAGTCAAAGAAACTCCGGCGCAGTTATTAGCGGCTATTTGGTAAATATCAAAGATCCGCACGCCGCAGCCTTCATTTGCATTCTGATGAAAGTGGAGTGGATGCGCGTGAACTCGGAGGTTATCTGGCGCGGCGGCGGCGCCGAGGCGGCCGAATCAGGCGCCTCGGCGAAGCGCGTGGCTCAAGAGGATGAGCCGCGGACCTTCTCTCAAATCACTTCCTCGGTAACAATTAAAATATGCAAAGTGATCATTTTCCTTAAGTAGCCTTAAATGTGCAATCTACTCGCCGTCCAAAGCCCCGCGCATAAATTATGCAAAATAGGAGAGGAGGACTTTTAAAGCCTAATTTCCCCGTAATAAGCAGACTGTTTCCTTGAACGTGGCGGCCGCGATTGAAAGTGACAGTCCTCGGCGGTATCTGACCGGCCGGGCTAAATGCTAAAGCGTTTTCCAGCTTTTAGAGCAGGCGTCCCATTCAGCCAGTAATTATGCGTCCAGAAATAAGGTTTAATTACACAGTAATCTCCTCTGATGGACACCAGGAAGTGCGGGCGCTGCCGGGCCGCCATCCATCACTGACAAAAAAACCTCTGGCCACTTTTAATTTCTGCTCATTTGCATCATAACCCCGACACCCAGTTGCAGAAATGCTGCTAAATGTTAATAGGACCTGTCTCCACTAAGCCATTCCCGTCCTCCGCTATCTCTCAAGTCCGTATCTCCTCCGCTTACCACGTTCTCAGGGGGGGGGGGGGCCCGCGTAAATGGGCCCCCCGCCCCCTTCAGGAGGGGGAAAAAGCCGCGCTCGGGAGACGGCGCCCGGTCGCCGCCGTGCTAATTGGGAGCAACCGGATTATAAGGCGCACTACAAAAACTACAACATTTCTGATACAAAGTAGCCTATAGTTCTAACTTATATCTGTCTGTAGTTTCGTTATGGAAGTGCTAAAAACTACAACATGTCTAATACAAAGTAGTGTATAGTTCTAACTTATATCTGTCAGTAGTTTCGTTATGGAAGTGCTAAAAACTACAACATTCTTAATACAAAGTAGCATATAGTTCTAACTTATATCTGTCAGTAGTTTCGTTATGGAATTGCTAAAAACTACAACATGTCTAATACAAAGTAGTGTATAGTTCTAACTTATATCTGTCAGTAGTTTCGTTATGGAATTGCTAAAAACTACAACATTCCTAATACAAAGTAGCATATAGTTCTAACTTATATCTGTCAGTAGACACGTTATGGAATTGCTAAAAACTACAATATTCCTAATACAAAGTAGTGTATAGTTCTAACTTATATCTGTCAGTAGTTTCGTTATGGAAGTGCTAAAAACTACAACATGTCTAATACAAAGTAGTGTATAGTTCTAACTTATATCTGTCAGTAGTTTCGTTATGGAAGATAAAAACTACAACATTCCTAATACAAAGTAGTGTATAGTTCTAACTTATATCTGTCAGTAGACACGTTATGGAAGTGCTAAAAACTACAACATTCCTAATACAAAGTAGTGTATAGTTCTAACTTATATCTGTCAGTAGTTTCGTTATGGAATTGCTAAAAACTACAACATGTCTAATACAAAGTAGTGTATAGTTCTAACTTATATCTGTCAGTAGACACATTATGGAAGTGCTAAAAACTACAACATTTCTAATACAAAGTAGTGTATAGTTCTAACTTATATCTGTCAGTAGACACATTATGGAAGTGCTAAAAACTACAACATGTCTAATACAAAGTAGTGTATAGTTCTAACTTATATCTGTCAGTAGACACGTTATGGAAGATAAAAACTACAACATTTCTAATACATCCATCCATCCATCTTATTCCGCTTACCCAAGGTCGGGTCGCAGCTAAGCAGGGAAGCCCAGACTTCCCTCTTCCCAGCCACTTCGTCCAGCTCCTCCCGGGGGATCCCGAGGCGTTCCCAGGCCAGCCGGGAGACATAGTTTTCCCAACGTGTCCTGGGTCTTCCCCGTGGCCTCCTACCGGTCGGACGTGCCCGAAACACCTCCCTAGGGAGGCGTTCGGGTGGCATCCTGACCAGATGCCCTAACCACCTCATCTGGCCCCCCTCCATGTGGAGGAGCAGTGGCACTCTCCTCACTTCCAATCCCCCGGATTGACAGAGCTTCTCACCCTATCTCTAAGGGAGAGACCCGCCACCAGGCGGAGGAAACTCATTTCGCCCGCTTGTACCCGTGATCTTGTCCTTTCGGTCATAACCCAAAGCTCATGACCATAGGTGAGGATGGGAACGTAGATCGACCGGTAAATTGAGAGCTTTGCCTTCCGGCTCAGCTCCTTCTTCACCACAACGGATCGATACAGCGTCCGCATTACTGAAGACGCCGCACCGATCCGCCTGTTGATCTCACGATCCACTCTTCCCTCACTCGTGAACAAGACTCCGAGGTACTTGAGCTCCTGCACTTTGGGCAAGATCTCCTCCCCAACCCGTAGATGGCACTCCACCCTTTTCCAGGCGAGAACCATGGACTCAGACTTGGAGGTGCTGATTCTCATCCCAGTCGCTTCACACTCGGGTGCAAACCGATCCAGTGAGAGCTGAAGATCCTGACCGGATGAAGCCATCAGGACCACATCATCTGCAAAAAGCAGACACCTAATCCTGCAGCCACCAAAACCAGATACCCTCAACGCCTTGACTACGCCTAGAAATGCTGTCCATAAAAGTTATGAACAGAATGGGTGACAAAGGGCAGCCTTGGCGGAGTCCAACCCTCACTGGAAACAGGTCCAACTTACTGCCGGCGATGCGGACCAAGCTCTGACACTGATCATACAGGGAGCGGACCGCCACAATCGGACAGTCCGTTACCCCATACTCTCTGAGCACTCCCCACAACACTTCTCGGGATACACGGTCGAATGTCTTCTCCAAGTCCACAAAGCACATGTAGACTGGTTGGGCAAACTCCCATGCACCCTCAAGAACCCTGCCGAGAGTATAGAGCTGGTCCACAGTTCCACGACCAGGACGAAAACTACACTGTTCCTCCTGAATCCGAGGTTCGATTATCCGGCGTCGCCTCCTCTCCAGTACACCTGAATAGACCTTCCCGGGAAGGCTGAGGAGTGTGATCCCACGATAATTGGAACACACCCTCCGGTTCCCCTTCTTAAAGAAAGGAACCACCACCCCGGTCTGCAGATCCAGAGGTATGGCCCCCGATTTCCAAGCGATGTTGCAGAGTCTTGTCAACCAAGACAGCCCCACAGCATCCGAAGCATTAAGGAACTCCGGGCGGGTCTCATCCCCCCCCGGGGCCTTGCCACCGAGGAGCTTTTTAACTACCTCGACAACCTCAGCCCCAGAAATAGGAGAGCCCACCACAGATTCCCCAGGCACTGCTTCCTCATAGGAAGACGTGTTGGTAGGATTGAGGAGGTCTTCGAAGTATTCCCCCCACCGATCCACAACATCCGCAGTCGAGGTCAGCAGAACACCATCCCCACCATACACAGTGTTGACAGTGCACTGCTTCCCCTTCCTGAGGCGGCGGATGGTGGTCCAGAATCGCTTCGAAGCAGTCTGGAAGTCGTTTTCCATGGCTTCCCCGAACTCCTCCCATGTCCGAGTTTTTGCCTCCGCGACCGCTGAAGCCGCACACCGCTTGGCCTGTCGGTACCTGTCTGCTGCCTCCGGAGTCCTATGAGCCAAAAGAGCCCGATAGGACTCTATTTCTTCAGCTTGACGGATTACCGCAACAACAGGCACCAACCACCTTGCGGTCACAGCTCCAATCGGCCGCCTCGACAATAGAGGTACGGAACATCGTCCACTCGGACTCAATGTCCAGCGCCTCCCTCGTGACATGTTCAAAGTTCTTCCGGAGGCGGGATTTGAAACTCTCTCTGACAGGAGACTCTGCCAGGCGTTCCCAGCAAACCCTCACAATGCGTTTGGGCCTGCCAGGTCTGTCCGGGATCCTCCCCCACCATCGCAGCCAACTCACCACCAGGTGGTGATCGGTAGAAAGCTCCGCCCCTCTCTTCACCCGAGTGTCCAAAACATGAGACTGCAAATCCGATGACTCAACTACAAAGTCGATCATGGAACTGCGGCCTAGGGTGTCCTGGTGCCAAGTGCACATATGGACACCCTTATGCTTGAACATGGTGTTCATTATGGACAATCCGTGACGGGCACAAAAGTCCAATAACAAAACACCACTCGGGTTCAGATCCGGGCGGCCATTCTTCCCAATCACGCCTCTCCAGGTTTCACTGTCGCTGCCAACATGAGTGTTGAAGTCCCCCAGTAGGACAAGGGAATTACCCGGGGTAGCACTTTCCAGTACTCCCTCGAGTGTATCCAATACTCTGAGCTGCCGTTTGGTGCGTAAGCACAAACAACAGTCAGGACCCGTCCCCCCCACCCGAAGGCGGAGAGAAGCTACCCTCTCGTCCACTGGGTTGAACTCCAACGTGCAGACTTTGAGCCGGGGGGCAACAATAATTGCCACCCCAGCCCGTCGCCTCTCACTGCCGGCAACGCCAGAGTGGAAGAGAGTCCAGCCCCTCTCGAGAGAACTGGTTCCAGAGCCCTTGCTGTGCGTCGAAGTGAGTCCGACTATACCTAGCCGGAACTTCTCCACCTCACGCACTAGCTAAGGCTCCTCCCCCCCCCCCCCAGCGAGGTGACGTTCCACGTCCCAAGAGCTAGCTTCTGTAGCCCGCCCAGCTCACACTGCACCCGATCTCTATGGCCCCTGCTGTGGGTGGTGAGCCCACTGGAGGGGGGACCCTCGTTGTCTCTTCGGGCATGGAAATCTGGGTCCTTTGTTTGTATTCTTCATAGAGGTCCTCTAACACAAAGTAGTGTATAGTTCTAACTTATATCTGTCAATAGGCTCGTTATGGAAGTGCTACAATAAAGTGTATGACTGATGATGATTGATTGATGCTGTGAGTCAATATTTAGGCAATATGTTGTCAGCTGTCTGTTACAAAGATGCGTTGGAATATAAACTCTAGTGTTTTCTATCTTGCTGGTGCTTTTATTCATGGTTGCTGTCAAAAACGCTGGAACATCCATGTATGATTTATAATATTATTGATTGTATTGTACCATATGTCCCGACAAGAAATCTGCGTTCAAAGAACTCCGGCTTATTAGTGATTCCCAGAGCCAAAAAAAAGTCTGCGGGCTATAGAGCGTTTTCTATTCGGGCTCCAGTACTCTGGAATGCCCTCCCGGTAACAGTTAGAGATGCTACCTCAGTAGAAGCATTTAAGTCCCATCTTAAAACTCATTTGTATAATCTAGCCTTTAAATAGACCCCCCCTTTTTTAGACCAGTTGATCTGCCGTTTCTTTTCTTCTCTCCTCTTCTCCCCTGTCCCTTGCGAGGGGGAGTTGCATAGGTCCGGTGGCCATGGATGAAGTGCTGGCTGTCCAGAGCCGGGACCCCGGGTGGACCACTAGCCTGTGCATCGGTTGGGGACATCTCTGCGCTGCTGACCCGTCTCCGCTCGGGATGGTTTCCTGTTGGCCCCGCTGTGGACTGGACTCCCGCTGATGTGTTGGATCCACTGTGGACTGGACTTTCACAATGTTATGTCAGACCCACTCGACATCCGTTGCTTTCGGTCTCCCCTAGAGGGGGGGGGGGGGTTACCCACATATGCGGTCCTCTCCAAGGTTTCTCATAGTCATTCACCGACGTCCCACTGGGGTGAGTTTTTCCTTGCCCGTATGTGGGCTCTGTACCGAGGATGTCGTTGTGGCTTGTACAGCCCTTTGAGACACTTGTGATTTAGGGCTATATAAATAAACATTGATTGATTGATTGATTGATATTACTGACTCACGTCCTTTTCCTTCAACACCGCACACCTTCGACACGTTAGCTTGCTGGCAATACTCCTTCCTTCCTTCATTCCTTCCTTCCTTCCTCTCATCAGCCTCTGCTTCGTGTCATCTATTATTTACCCTGCAAGTGGACCATGGTGACACCCTCACACTGGAAGAGGACAACATGTACGCCGAGACATTATTCCAAGTGTCAACTCCTAAATGATGTGGTGTAAACAAAGTATTTATTTATTTATTGAACTCTGCTTCTTTCCACTCCTTTTCAGAAATGTGTGCACCCGCTGTTATTATTGAACAGGATGGAAGGCAAGAAGGGGTAAATAGTCTAATGGTCTTGGAGTCGATACTTTGTAGTATCTGGCTGTCGTATTAGCCTCTAAATGTGATGGCTGCCATCCACTAAACACCAGCCTGAGTGAGGGCTATTACACTACCGAAGTACCGAGGATGTCGTTGTGGCTTGTGCAGCCCTTTGAGACACTTGTGATTTAGGGCTATATAAATAAACATTGATTGATTGATTGATTGATACACTAAACGGTGTCAGGGCCACACATCTAGAACAGCTACAACCTGGGGGCCGACGTCGCCTGCACTATTATCCTTGTTCTGTGCAACCAGCGTCCTCTACAGTAGACCTTGGCTTTGGTCTATTTAGTCTGGCACAGCCGGGCCGGAGCAGGAGGGGAGAAAAGAGGAACAAGGGAAGACAAAGGGAGAAATTGTGGGGACAAGAGGGGGATAAGACAGAGACAACAACAACAACAAAAAAACAACAACAACAACAACAACAAAAACAACAATAACAACAACAACACTAACAATAACAACAACAACACCGACGACGACAACAACAACAACAATAACAACAACAACAACAACAATAATAATAATAACAAAAACAACAATAATAACAACAACAACAATGACAAAAATGTGAGTCATTCACAAGTTCTTAGAACTGAACTCAATAACCACTAGATCAATAGTCCAAATGATGAACAATAGAGGACCTAAGGTGGAACCTTGAGGAACACAACTAGTAGAACTAACCTAAGGTGGAACCTTGAGGAACACCACTAGTAGAACTAACCCAAGGTGGAACCTTGAGGAACGCAACTAGTAGAACTAAACTAAGGTGGAACTTTGAGGAACACCACTAGTAGAACTAACCTAAGGTGGAACATTGAGGAACACCACTAGTAGAACTAACCTAAGGTGGAACCTTAAAGAATGCCACAAGTGGAACTAACCCGAGGTGGAACCTTGAGGAACACCACTAGTAGAACTAACTTAAGGTGGAACTTTGAGGAACACCACTAGTAGAACTAACCTAAGGTGGAACTTTGAGGAACACAACTAGTAGAACTAACCAAAAGTGGAACCTTGAGGAACGCCACTAGTAGAACTAACCTAAGGTGGAACTTTGAAGAACACCACTAGTAGAACTAACCAAAGGTGGAACCTTGAGGAACACGACTAGTAGAACTTACCTCATGTGGAATCTTGAGGAACACCAGTAGTAAAACTAAGCCAAGGTGGAACCTTAAGGAACGCCACTAGTAGAACTAACCTAAGGTGGAACCTTGAGGAACACCTCTAGTAGAACTAACCTAAGGTGGAACCTTAAAGAATGCCACTAGTAAAACCAACCCGAGGTGGAATCTTGAGGAACACCACTAGTAGAACTAACTTAAGGTGGAACTTTGAGGAACACCACTAGTAGAATTAACCTAAGGTGGAACCTTGAGGAACACCAATATAGAACTAAACTAATGTTGAACCTTGAGGAACACAACTAATATAACAAACCTCATGTGGAACCTTGAGGAACACCACAAGTAGAACTAACCTAAGGTGGAACCTTGAGGAACACCACTAGTAGAACTAACCTAAGATGGAACCTTGAAGAACACCACTAGTAGAAATAACCAAAGGTGGAAACTTGAGGAACACCATTAGTAGATTTAACCTAAGGTGGAACTATGAGGAACACCACTAGAAGAACCAACCCAAGGTGGAACCTTGTGGAACACAACTAGTATAACTTACCTCAATTGGAATCTTGAGGAACACCACTAGTAAAACTAACCCAAGGTGGAACCTTAAGGAACGCCACTAGTAGAACTAACCTAAGGTGGAACCTTGAGGAACACCACTAGTAGAACTAACCTAAGGTGGAACCTTAAAGAATGCCACTAGTAGAACTAACCCGAGGTGGAACCTTGAGGAACACCACAAGTACAACTAACCTAATGTGGAACCTTGAGGAACACCACTAGTAGAACTAACCTAAGGTGAAACCTTGAGGAACACCACTAGTAGAAATAACCTAAGGTGGAACCTTGAAGAACACCACTAGTAGAACTAACCAAAGGTGGAACCTTGAGGAACACCATTAGTAGAACTAACCTAAGGTGGAACTTTGGGGAACACCACTAGTAGGACTAACCTAAGGTGGAACCTTGAGGAACACAACTAATATAACAAACCTCATGTGGAACCTTGAGGAACACCACAAGTAGAACTAACCTAAGGTGGAACTTTGAGGAACACCACTAGTAGAACTAACCTAAGATGGAACCTTGTAGAACACCACTAGTAGAACTAACCAAAGGTGGAAACTTGAGGAACACCATTAGTACAACTAACCTAAGGTGTAACTTTGAGGAACACCACTAGTAGGACTAACCCAAGGTGGAACTTTGTGGAAGACGACTAGTAGAACTTACCTCATGTGGAATCTTGAGGAACACCACTAGTAAAACTAACCCAAGGTGGAACCTTAAGGAACGCCACTAGTAGAACTAACCTAAGGTGGAACCTTGAGGAACACCACTAGTAGAACTAACCTAAGGTGGAACCTTAAAGAATGCCACTAGTAGAACTAACCCGAGGTGGAACCTTGAGGAACACCACAAGTACAACTAACCTAATGTGGAACCTTGAGGAACACCACTAGTAGAACTAACCTAAGGTGAAACCTTGAGGAACACCACTAGTAGAAATAACCTAAGGTGGAACCTTGAAGAACACCACTAGTAGAACTAACCAAAGGTGGAACCTTGAGGAACACCATTAGTAGAACTAACCTAAGGTGGAACTTTGGGGAACACCACTAGTAGAACTAACCCAAGGTGGAACCTTGTGGAACACCACTAGTAGAACTAAATAAGTTTACATAAATCACTGGAAAAGGGGAGAAATTGACACCACACTCCTCACTTCCATCCTGCATGACGTCACTCTCCTCACTTCCATCCTGCATGACGTCACTCTCCTCACTTCCATCCTGCATGACGTCACTCTCCTCACTTCCATCCTGCATGACGTCACTCTCCTCACTTCCATCCTGCACGACGTCACTCTCCTCACTTCCATCCTGCATGACGTCACTCTCCTCACTTCCATCCTGCATGACACCACTCTCCTCACTTCCATCCTGCATGACGTCACTCTCCTCACTTCCATCCTGCATGACGTCACTCTCCTCACTTCCATCCTGCATGACGTCACTCTCCTCACTTCCATCCTGCATGACGTCACTCTCCTCACTTCCATCCTGCATGACGTCACTCTCCTCACTTCCATCCTGCATGACGTCACTCTCCTCACTTCCATCCTGCATGACGTCACTCTCCTCACTTCCATCCTGCATGACGTCACTCTCCTCACTTCCATCCTGCATGACGTCACTCTCCTCACTTCCATCCTGCATGACGTCACTCTCCTCACTTCCATCCTGCATGACGTCACTCTCCTCACTTCCATCCTGCATGACGTCACTCTCCTCACTTCCATCCTGCATGACGTCACTCTCCTCACTTCCATCCTGCATGACGTCACTCTCCTCACTTCCATCCTGCATGACGTCACTCTCCTCACTTCCATCCTGCATGACGTCACTCTCCTCACTTCCATCCTGCATGACGTCACTCTCCTCACTTCCATCCTGCATGACGTCACTCTCCTCACTTCCATCCTGCATGAGGTCACTCTCCTCACTTCCATCCTGCATGACGTCACTCTCCTCACTTCCATCCTGCATGACGTCACTCTCCTCACTTCCATCCTGCATGACGTCACTCTCCTCACTTCCATCCTGCATGACACCACTCTCCTCACTTCCACGAAGTGTGGAGTTCCTCAAGGTTCCATCTTAGGTTAGTTCGACTAATGGTGTTCCTCAAGGTTCCACCTTAGGTAAGTTCTACTAGTGGTGTTCCTCGAGGTTTCACCTTAGGTAATTTCTACTAGTGGTGTTCCTCAAGGTTCCACCTTAGGTAAGTTCTACTAGTGGTGTTCCTCAAGGTTCCACCTTAGGTTAGTTCTACATGTGGTGTTCCTCAAAGTTCCATCTTAGGTTAGTTCTACTAGTGGTGTTCCTCAAGGTTCCACCTTAGGTTAGTTGTACTAGTGGTGTTCCTCAAGGTTCCACCGTAGTTTAGTTATTCTAGTGGTGTTTCTCATGGTTCCAGCTTAGGTTAGTTCTACTAATGGTGTTCCTCGAGGTGTCACCTTAGGTTAGTTCTACTAATGGTGTTCCTCAAGGTTTCACCTTAGGTTAGTTGTACGTGTGGTGTTCTTCAAGGTTCCATCTTAGGTTAGTTTTACTTGTGTTGATCCTCAAGGTTTCACCTTAGTTTAGTCTTACTAATGGTGTTCCTCGAGGTTTCACCTTAGGTTAGTTCGACTAATGGTGTTCCTCAAGGTTACACCTTAGTTTAGTCTTACTAATGGTGTTCCTCGAGGTTTCACCTTAGGTTAGTTCGACTAATGGTGTTCCTCAAGGTTCCACCTTAGGTTAGTTGTACTTGTTGTGTTCCTCAAGGTTCCAACTTTGGTAATTTCTACTAGTGGTGTTCCTCAAGGTTCCACCTTAGGTAAGTTCTACTAGTGGTGTTCCTCAAGGTTCCACCTTAGGTTAGTTCTACATGTGGTGTTCCTCAAAGTTACATCTTAGGTTAGTTCGACTAGTGGTGTTCCTCAAGGTTCCACATTAGGTTAGTTGTACTTGTGGTGTTCCTCAAGGTTCCACCGTTGGTTAGTTATTCTAGTGGTGTTTCTCAAGGTTCCAGCTTAGGTTAGTTCTACTAATGGTGTTCCTCAAGGTTCCACCGTAGTTTAGTTATTCTAGTGGTGTTTCTCATGGTTCCAGCTTAGGTTAGTTCTACTAATGGTGTTCCTCAAGGTTCCATCTTAGGTTAGTTGTACTTGTGTTGTTCCTCAAGGTTCCACTTTAGGATAGTTATACGTGTGGAGTTCCTCAAGGTTCCATCTTAGGTTAGTTCTACTAATGGTGTTCCTCAAGGTTCCACATTAGGTTAGTTCTACATGTGGTGTCCCTGAAAGTCCCATCTTAGGTTAGTTCGACTAATGGTGTTCCTCAAGGTTCCACCTTAGGTTAATTGTACTTGTGGTGTTCCTCAAGGTTCCACCGTAGTTTAGTTATTCTAGTGGAGTTTCTCAAGGTTCCAGCTTAGGTTAGTTCTACTAGTGGTGTTCCTCAAGGTTCCACCTTAGGTTAGTTCTACTAGTGGTGTTCCTCAAGGTTCCACCGTAGGTTAGTTGTACTAGTGGTGTTCCTCAAGGTTCCACCGTAATTTAGTTATTCTAGTGGTTTTTCTCATGGTTCCAGCTCAGGTTAGTTCTACTAATGGTGTTCCTCAAGGTTTCACCTTAGGTTAGTTGTACGTGTGGTGTTCTTCAAGGTTCCATCTTAGGTTTGTTGTACTTGTGTTGTTCCTCAAGGTTTCACCTTAGGTTAGTCTTACTAATGGTGTTCCCCGAGATTTCACCTTAGGTTAGTTCTACGTGTGGTGTTCCTCAAAGTTCCATCTTAGATTAGTTCTAGAAATGGTGTTCCTCAAGGTTCCATCTTAGGTTAGTTGTACTTGTGTTGTTCCTCAAGGTTCCACTTTAGGTTAGTTATACGTGTGGAGTTCCTCAATGTTCCATCTCAGGTTAGTTCTACTAATGGTGTTCCGCAAGGTTCCACATTAGGTTAGTTTTACATGTGGTGTTCCTCAAAGTTCCATCTTAGGTAAGTTCGACTAATGGTGTTCCTCAAGGTTCCACCTTAGGTTAGTTGTACATGTGATGTTCCTCAAGGTCCCACCTTAGGTTAGTCTTACTAATGGTGTTCCTCAAGGTTCCACCATAGGTCCGTTCTACTGGTGGTGTTCCTCAAGGTTCCACCTTAGGTTAGTTCTAGTAGTGGTGTTTCTCAAAGTTCCACCTTAGGTTAGTTCTACGCATGGTGTTCCTCAAGGTTCCACCTTAGGTTAGTCTTACTAATGGTGTTCCTCAAGGTTCCACCATAGGTTCCTTCTACTGGTGGTGTTCCTCAAGGTCCCACCTTAGGTTAGTTCTACTAGTGGTGTTTCTCAAAGTTCCACCTTAGGTTAGATCTACTAATGGTGTTTCTCAAAGTTCCACCATAGGTTAGTTCTACGTGTGGTGTTCCTCAAGGTCTGACGAGTCCACATTTCAAATAGTTTTTGGAAGCTTTGGACCAAAGAGGAAAAGAACCATCCGGACTGTTCTAGGGTGAAAGTGTAAAAGGCAGCATGTGTGATGGTATGGGGGTGTATTAGTGGCCAAGACATGGGTAACTTACACATCTGTGAAGGCACCATTAATGCTGAAAGGTACATACAGCTTTTGGAGCAACATATGTTGCCATCCAAGCAACGCTATCATGGACGCCCCTGCTTATATCAGCAAAACGATGCCAAGCCACGTGTTACAACAGCGTGGCTTCGTAGTAAAAGAGTGTGGGTACTAGACTGGCCTGCCTGTAGTCCATACATTGAAAATGTGTGGTGCATTATGAAGCCTAAAATATTATCCTCAGTTCCCAAACCTTTACTGAGTGTTGTTAAAAGGAAAGGCCATGTAACACACTAGTAAAAATGCCTTTTTTTGCAATTAAATTCTAAGTTCATGATTATTTGCCAAAACAACAACATTTGTCAGTGTGAACTAGTACAAGTATTTAAAGTACACCCTGGTTTGAAGTCCTGGTAGTGTTCCTCCCTGCACTGTCCAAGAACACAGGAAGGGAGAAGGTGTACTTTTATAAGAGCCACCTTTCTAATTGTGTTGATGAGGAGTTAAAAGAGCTGCAGTGATGTGGGAGTGTGAGAAGGCCTCTCGCCTCTAGACCTCCTCCATTCATCTCAGCAACATCAGGCAGCTCAGCCTCGCCGTCACTCAAAGCTTTTTTCTCCTTTGAAATTCCCCAAGGCAGAACCTCGAATTAAGCTCACTTCTGTTTGACCAAAGATGAGACCAGCCGTGAAGCTGCCTTTCTTTTTCATCACCCTCCTTTTTCTCACACCAGTCTATTCCTCTCCGACCGGTAAAGCTCCGGAAAATCTCTCATAAAAAAAGCATGCGAGAGACAGCCAGTGTGAGGGCGCACGTACTGGAACTAGAACGTGTCTGTTCCAGGGTCAAACTGTCACCAACAACTGGAACAACTTCAGACTTTATCCTCCTTTAAGTGTTACACACTCTCACAAGGTGGAATACAAAAGTACATGGTGGAATTTTGAGGAACACCACAAGTACAACTAACCTAAGGTGGAACCTTGAGGAACACCACACATAGAACTAACCTAAGGTGGAACCTTGAGGAACACCATTAGTAAGCCATACCAAAGGTGGAACCCTGAGGAACACCACAAGTACAACTAACCTAAGGTGGAACCTTGAGGAACACCATTAGTAAGACTAACCTAAGGTGGAACCTTGAGGAACACCATTAGTAAGACTAACATAAGGTGGAACCTTGAGGGACACCAAAAGTACAACTAACCTAAGGTGGAACCTTGAGGAACACCATTAGTCGGACAAACCTAAGATGGAACCTTGAGGAACACCAAACGTAGAATTAACCTAAGGTGGATCCTTGAGGAACACCATTAGTCGGACTAACCTAAGGTGAAACCTTGAGGAACACCATTAGTCGAACTAACCTGAGGTGGAACCTTGAGGAACACCATTAGTCGGACTAACCTGAGGTGGAACCTTGAGGAACACCATTAGTCGGACTAACCTAAGGTGAAACCTTGAGGAACACCATTAGTCGAACTAACCTGAGGTGGAACCTTGAGGAACACCATTAGTCGGACTAACCTGAGGTGGAACCTTGAGGAACACCATTAGTCGAACTAACCTGAGGTGGAACCTTGAGGAACACCATTAGTCGGACTAACCTAAGATGGAACCTTGAGCAACACCACACGTAGAACTAACCTAAGGTGGAACCTTGAGGAACACCATTAGTCGAACTAACCTAAGGTGGAACCTTGAGGAACACCATTAGTCAGACTAACCTAAGGTGGAACCTTGAGGAACACCTTTAGTCAAACTAACCTAAGGTGGAACCTTGAGGAACACCATTAGTCGGACTAACCTAAGATGGAACCTTGAGGAACACCACACGTAGAACTAACCTAAGGTGGAACCTTGAGGAACACCACAAGTACAACTAACCTAAGGTGGAACCTTGAGGAAGACCATTAGTCGGACAAACCTAAGATGGAACCTTGAGGAACACCAAACGTAGAATTAACCTAAGGTGGAACCTTGAGGAACACCATTAGTCGGACTAACCTAAGGTGAAACCTTGAGGAACACCATTAGTCGAACTAACCTGAGGTGGAACCTTGAGGAACACCATTAGTCGGACTAACCTAAGGTGGAACCTTGAGGAACACCTTTAGTCAAACTAACCTAAGGTGGAACCTTGAGGAACACCATTAGTCGGACTAACCTAAGGTGGAACCTTGGGGAACACCTTTAGTCAAACTAACCTAAGGTGGAACCTTGAGTAACACCATTAGTCGGACTAACCTAAGATGGAACCTTGAGGAACACCACACGTAGAACTAACCTAAGGTGAAACCTTGAGGAACACCATTAGTAGAACTAACCTAAGATGGAAACTTGAGGAACACCACACGTAGAACTAACCTAAGGTGGAACCTTGAGGAATACCTTTAGTCAAACTAACCTAAGGTGGAACCTTAAGGAACACCATTAGTCGGACTAACCTAAGGTGGAACCTTGAGGAACACCTTTAGTCAAACTAACCTAAGGTGGAACCTTGAGGAACACCATTAGTCGGACTAACCTAAGATGGAACCTTGAGGAACACCACACGTAGAACTAACGTAGGTGAAACCTTGAGGAACACCATTAGTAGAACTAACCTAAGGTGGAACCTTGAGGAACACCATTAGTGAGACTAACCTAAGGTGGAACCTTGAGGAACACCATTAGTAAGACTAACCTAAGGTGGAACCTTGAGGAACACCATTAGTGAGACTAACCCAAGGTGGAACCTTGAGGAACACTACAAGTACAACTAACCTAAGGTGGAACCTTGAGGAACACCACTAGTAGAACTAACCTAAGGTGGAACCTTGAGGAACACCACTAAAAGAACGAACCTAAGGTGGAACCTTGAGGAAAACCACTATAGAACTAACCTAAGGTGGAACCTTGAGGAACACCACTAGTAGAACTAACCTAATGTGGAACCAGGAGGAACACCACTAGTAGAACTAACCTAAGATGGTACCTTGAAGAACACCACATGTAGAACTAACCTAAGGTGAAACCTTGAGAAGCACCATTAGTAGAACTAACATAAGGTGAAACCTTGAGGAACACCACTAGTAGAACTAACCTGAGGTGGAACCTTGAGAAACACCACTTGTAGAACTAACCTAAGCTGGAACCTTGAGGAACATTACTAGAATAACTAACCTACGGTGGCACCTTGAGGAACACCACTATTAGAACTAACCTAAGATGGAACCTTGAGGAACACCACTAGTAGAACTAACCTAAGCTGGAACCTTAAGGAACACCACTATAGAACTAAACTAAGGTGGAACCTTGAGGAACATCACATGCCAGCAAGGCTGTGGGCGATCAGCAATCAACACACCTGGGACTGATGTGGACCAGCTGTATTTAGACCAGCGGACCCAAGGATCTTGGCTGGAATTTAGTCTTCTGTACCCTATGCTTTCCCCGAGTTTCTCCTGTGAGCCCCTGTTGTTTCCCTCTGGATTCTGGACTGCCTCCCTTCATCCCCAACCTCCGCTTGGACACGGACCTCTGACGCCTCGCCATTCTCCCTGGCTATATCCGCCTGCTCACGGACTGCCTTCCTGCCTTGTTCCTTCTCCTTGCTCAACATTTGGTAAAACACTACAGCTCTTCACACACATAGCCTCACACACGCACTTTCGAATTAGTGACACTCCATTCTCTAGTTTATTTATAGTATTATTGTTGATTATATGTATTGTAATATATATAATAAAATACAGAGAGCTATACTTCCCCCTTGTGTCTGTGCCGTCAACTCCCCTCCCGTAACCATAACAATTCATTAAGACAGTTTATGTATGTAAAATGTTTACTTTTGCTACACAAATATTAAGAATATGCTTAAGAAAATCTGCAAAATTTGAAGTGTACTTTTATAATTATTTATAATTATTATCAGATATGGTAACACTCGCAAGCAGTAGACAATATGAAGTGTTTTTTGGTCGAAAACATGTTTTGCTATTTTGGAATCAATTTTGGATAGCTTTTGTCACCACAATCCTATTTTGTGGTGCCCCTGTCAGTCAGTCAGGTGCCCCAAAGTGTTCCAAGTTTCCCCCTATAGATTCCCCAGCCCAAAATACATAGAGCTTTACCTCGCCCCCTTGTGTCTGTGCCATCAACTCCCTCCCGTAACCATAACAATTCATTAAGACAGTTTATGTTTGGAAAATGTTTACTTTTATTACAAAAATATTAAGAATATGCTTAAAAAAATCTGCAAACTTTGAAGTGTACTTTTATAATTATTTATAATTATTATCAGATATGGTAACACTAGCAAGCAGTAGACAATATGAAATGTTTTTTGGTCCAAAACATGTTTTGCTATTTTGGAATCAATTGTGGATAGCTTTTGTCACCACAATCCTATTTTGTGGGGCCCCAGTCAGTCAGTCAGGGGCCCCAAAGTGTTCCAAGTCTCCCCCTATAGATTCCCCAGCCCAAAATACAGAGAGCTATACCTCGCCCCCTTGTGTCTGTGCCGTCAACTCTCTCCCGTAACCATAACAATTCATTAAGATATTTTATGTTTGGAAAATGTTTACTTTTGCTAACAAAAATATTAAGAATATGCTTAAAAAAATCTTCACACTTTGAAGTGTACTTTTATAATTATTTATAATTATTATCAGATATGGTAACACTAGCAAGCAGTAGACAATATGAAGTATTTTTTGGTCCAAAATAGCGGTGGATCCCTTTGGATATCTTTTGTCACCACAATACTATTTTGTCGGGTCCCTGTCAGTCAGTCAGGGGCCCCAAAGTGTTCCAAGTCTCCCCCTGTAGATTCTCCAGCCCAAAATACATAGAGCTATACCTCGCCCCCTTGTGTCTGTGCCGTCAACTCCCTCCCGTAACCAAAACATTTCATTAAGACATTTTATGTTTGGAAAATGTTTATTTTTGCTAAAAAAAATATTAAGAATATACTTTAAAAAATGTGCAAACTTTGAAGTGTACTTTTATAATTATTTATAATTATTATCAGATATGGTAACACTCGCAAGCAGTAGGCTATATGAAGTGTTTTTTGGTCCAAAACATGTTTTGCTATTTTGGAATCAATTTTGGATAGCTTTTGTCACCACAATCCTATTTTGTGGGGCCCCAGTCATTCAGTCAGGGGCCCCAAAGTGTTCCAAGTTTCCCCCTATAGATTCCCCAGCCCAAAATACACAGAGCTATACCTCGCCCCCTTGTGTCTGTGCCGTCAACTCCCTCCCGTAACCAAAACAATTCATTAAGACATTTTATGTTTGGAAAATGTTTACTTTTGCTAAAAAAATATTAAGAATATGCTTAAAAAATGTGCAAACTTTGAAGTGTACTTTTATAATTAGTTATAATTATTATCAGATATGATATCACTAGCAAGCAGTAGACAATATGAAGTATTTTTTGGTCCAAAACATGTTTTGCTATTTTGGAATCAATTTTGGATAGCTTTTGTCACCACAATCCTATTTTGTGGGGCCCCAGTCAGTCAGTCAGGGGCCCCAAAGTGTTCCAAGTTTCCCCCTATAGGTTCCCCATCCCAAAATACATACAGCTATACCTCGCCCCCTTGTGTCTGTGCCGTCAACTCCCTCCCGTAACCAAAACATTTCATTAAGACATTTTATGTTTGGAAAATGTTTACTTTTGCTAAAAAAAATATTAAGAATATGCTTTAAAAAATTTGCAAACTTTGAAGTGTACTTTTATAATTATTTATAATTATTATCAGATATGATATCACTAGCAAGCAGTAGACAATATGAAGTATTTTTTGGTCCAAAATAGCAGTGGATCCCTTTGGATAGCTTTTGTCACCACAATACTATTTTGTCGGGTCCCTGTCAGTCAGTCAGGGGCCCCAAAGTGTTCCATGTCTCCCCCTATAGATTCCCCAGCCCAAAATACATATAGCTATACCTCTCCCCCTTGTGTCTGTGCCGTCAACTCCCTCCCGTAACTAAAACATTTCATTAAGACATTTTATGTTTGGAAAATGTTTACTTTTGCTAAAAAAAATATTAAGAATATGCTTTAAAAAATGTGCAAACTTTGAAGTGTACTTTTATAATTATTTATAATTATTATCAGATATGGTAACACTCGCAAGCAGTAGACTATATAAAGTGTTTTTTGGTCCAAAACATGTTTTGCTATTTTGGAATCAATTTTGGATAGCTTTTGTCACCACAATCCTATTTTGTGGGGCCCCAGTCAGTCAGTCAGAGGCCCCAAAGTGTTCCAAGTTTCCCCCTATAGATTCCCCAGCCCAAAATACATAGAGCTATACCTCGCCCCCTTGTGTCTGTGCCGTCAACTCCCTCCCGTAACCAAAACAATTCATTAAGACATTTTATGTTTGGAAAATGTTTACTTTTGCTAAAAAAATATTAAGAATATGCTTAAAAAATGTGCAAACATTGAAGTGTACTTTTATGATTATTTATAATTATTATCAGATATGATATCACTAGCAAGCAGTAGACAATATGAAGTATTTTTTGGTCCAAAATAGCGGTGGATCCCTTTGGATATCTTTTGTCACCACAATACTATTTTGTCGGGTCCCTGTCAGTCAGTCAGGGGCCCCAAAGTGTTCCAAGTCTCCCCCTATAGATTCCCCTGGACGTCCTGTTCCTCTCGCGTGGAATTCATCTGCGACGTTTCAATCCATAAATGTAAATATGACAGGATATTGTTTGGATGCAGCTCAATTTGCTCGCGTATTGATCAAGCGCTCGCATCTATTTAGTCAATATTATTTCATAAGTGTCGGCAGACAAAGTTGGAGGACACGTCCATGCCGAGTAAGAACTCCCCGCTAATAGGAGTGGTCTCCGGTGAAGATGATGTGAATCTATTCCGGGCACATCGGAAGGCAAGGGACCGGGCGCTCCCTCTGCGGCTTCATTATCATTCCGGGGTTATCCCGGGCCCCGGGAATGTGGAACGCAAATGAATTAGCGAGAATTAGGAAGTCTCTGCGGTCTGAAACCTCTCCAAATCTCCTCCAAGATGAAAGCCACGTAGCCGCGGCTTATGCACCCTGAGCACCCCCCGCCCCCGTGCGCGCTCACGTGCACACGCCGTCGCTCAGGGAAGGGAAAAAAATAAAAATGAGGAAACGAGCGGTGGACGGCGTGCCGACGTCTCCTGACCGCAGGTTCGAGACCGGGGACGTGTGACGCGTCACAAGGAGCCGGGCTTGGGAATGTTTGATGAGGTCTGAAGCTAAAGCGGCCCCAAGAAAACTTCCGTGGAAAACTACATCTTCAACTGAGGGGCCCCTCTAACATGTTCTTCTGCAGCTAAAAATGATGTCTTCAGGTCAAATCTCCCCAAAGTAGGTACATTTTGGGGGGCCCGCTTCCGTGGTTGACCTCATGGCGGGTCAGAGTCTGGCAATATTCCACCTTGGCAAGGGAGGTAGGAGAAACCACACCTCTGTTATAATAACATTTCCCACCCAATGACTATGTTTTATTGCAAACGTCACAAGACCCTGGGGCCTCGGAGCCCTGGGGCCCTGAGAATAATCTGCTGGGAGGTTGCTTAGTCAGCGACTCAAACCTCATAGTCACTCACAGGGGCCCCTGGAAAATAGGTAAACATTTGTCATTTTTTTGATACAGTTTAAAGTGACAGTGTATTAATGGGGCCCCCCGCCTTTGCTGGGTTCTGTGTAAAAGGGTAAGGCGGATTGCGACGTCTCCTGACCGCAGGTTCGAGACCGGGGACGTGTGACGCGTCACAAGGAGCCGGGCTTGGGAATGTTTGATGAGGTCTGAAGCTAAAGCGGCCCCAAGAAAACTTCCGTGGAAAACTACATTTTCAACTGAAGGGCCCCTCTAACATGTTCTTCTGCAGGTAAAAATTATGTCTTCAGGTCAAATCTCCCCAAAGTAGGCACATTTTTGGGGGCCCGCCTCCGTGGTTGATCTCATGGCGGGTTAGAGTCTGGCAATATTCCACCTTGGCAATGGAGGTAGGAGAAACCACACCTCTGTTATAATAACATTTCCCACCCAATGACTATGTTTTATTGCAAACGTCACAAGACCCTGGGGCCTCGGGGCCCTGGGGCCCTGAGAATAATCTGCTGGGAGGTTGCTTAGTCAGTGACTCAAACCTCATAGTCACTCACAGGGGCCCCTGGAAAATAGGTAAACATTCGTAATTTTTCGGATACAGTCTAAAGTGATAGTGTATTAATGGGGCCCCCCGCCTTTGCTGGGTTCCGTGTAAAAGGGTAAGGCGGATTGCGACGTCTCCTGACCGCAGGTTCGAGACCGGGGACGTGTGACGCGTCACAAGGAGCCGGCTTGGGAATGTTTGATGAGGTCTGAAACTAAAGTGGCCCCAAGACAACTTCCGTGGAAAACTCCATCTTCAACTAAAGGGCCCCTCTAACATGTTCTTCTGCAGGTAAAAATGATGTCTTCAGGTCAAATCTCCCCAAAGTAGGTACATTTTGGGGGCCCGCTTCCGTGGTTGACCTCATGGCGGGTTAGAGTCTGGCAATATTCCACCTTGGCAAGGGAGGTAGGAGAAACCACACCTCTGTTATAATAACATTTACCACCCAATGACTGTTTTTTATTGCAAACGTCACAAGACCCTGGGGCCTCGGGGCCCTGGGGCCCTGAGAATAATCTGCTGGGAGGTTGCTTAGTCAGCGACTCAAACCTCATAGTCACTCACAGGGGCCCCTGGAAAATAGGTAAACATTCGTAATTTTTTGGATAGAGTCTAAAGTGATAGTGTATTAACGGGGCCCCCCACATTTGCTGGGTTCCGTGTAAAAGGGTAAGGCGGCTCTACTGTTGCTGTTGTGTTGGGAAAAATGTGTAATTTCTCCATCAGGGTCCTGCGCTGGAGTCGATCTCAAACATACACACCTTTAACACATTCAACTCAATTGTTTTGGGGCCACGATTGCAGAAAGCTAAGGACCAGGGGACGAGGAACTTTTCTCTTTCCTAATGCTCTTTTTATTTACCATTTACACAACGTGACAACTTCACTGCTTTTGGGTGTTGTACATAAATAAGTACTATATTGTTATATTAATACATAAATAAGTACTATATTGGTATATTCATACATAAATACGTACTATATTGGTATATTAATACATAAATAATTACTATAATACATAAATAAGTACTATATTGGTATATTAATACATAATTAAGTACTATATAGGTATATTGATACCTAAATAAGTACTATATTGGTATATTCATACATAAATACGTACTATATTGGTATATTAATACATAAATAATTACTATAATACATAAATAAGTACTATAGTGGTATATGAATACATAATTAAGTACTATATAGGTATATAAATACATAAATAAGTACTATATTGGTACATTAATACATAATTAAGTACTATATAGGTATATTAATACATAAGTAAGTACTATATTGTTATATTAATACATAAATAAGTACTATATTGGTATATTCATACATAAATACGTACTATATTGGTATATTCATACATAAATAATTACTATAATACATAAATAAGTACTATATTGGTAAATGAATACATAATTAAGTACTATATAGGTATATAAATACATACTGAGGATGTCTTTGTGGCTTGTACAGCCCTTTGAGACATTTGTGATTTAGGGCTGTATAAATAAACATTGATTGATTGATTGATTGATAAATAAGTACTATATTGGTATATTAATACATGATTAAGTACTATATAGGTATATTAATACATAAATAAGTACTATATTGGTATATTATTACATAAATAAGTACTATATTGGTATATTCATACATAAATACGTACTATATTGGTATATTAATACATAAATAATTACTATAATACATAAATAAGTACTATATTGGTATATTAATACATAATTAAGTACTATATAGGTATATTAATACATAAATAAGTACTATATTGGTATATTAATACATAAATAAGTACTATATAGGTATATTAATACATAAATAAGTAATATATAGGCATATTAATATATAAATAATTACTATATTGGTATATTAATACATAAATAAGTACTATATAGGTATATTAATACATAAATAAGTAATATATAGGCATAGTAATATATAAATAATTACTATATTGGTATATTAATACATACATAAGTACAAGTTTGACCCCCAGTGTTGTAAGTTTTCCTAGCAAGGTTCAAATGTTAGAAGTGGTCTAAGTTACAACAGGAGCACTCTGGTCTTTTTTAGTAAATTACTGCCCAAAGTCTCCAAAGTTTTGACCTGAACTCAGGGGCCGCTACGGTATGATTTGGATTTGGCCCTCGGTGGTCCAATTAACACATTTCTCAAAGCCGATCCTCCCAATATGTAACTAGGTACAATGAACACAAGGTTGATTCATCTGCGATATCACAATACTAAAATGAGCTCTTTTAAAAAGTGAAGAAAAGTCAAAATAACAGCAAGTTAAGGATTTTTTTTTTTTCTTCAAATAAGTGGATTCGCTTGACTTTGTTTTAACATGTCGGGCTAACATGCTGCAGGCTTCAGAATCCTCTGCGGCCACGAAGAAGGAAGAGGAGAACAAAGATGACGCGGTAATGATCTTCCTGTGCCGGCCATTTTCCCTCCTTCCCACCCGTCAGGCCTTCAGTGACAGACTGCAGAGGCGAGCTCGCCGTCCCTCAGCTCGTTCACCATCTCACCCCGCCCTCGTGCTGGACATCAAATGACCAGCTCACCCCCCCTGAGGAGCTCTCCGGTTTCTTCATTTCAGCCAGCCGCCGCCCGGCTCCCCCCCGGTCAGCAGCCGGCCACGCTGCATGGGAAACAGGACATCTGCCCGTCTGAGTGGAAGTCAGGGACCGCCCGTCTGTCAGCCGCTCTCCCCTCCTTGTTATTCAGGGCAGGATGCGGGGAAGTGATCTGTGGCATTGTTTGTGCCGCACTGGTCGGAGAAGATGGGGGAGGGGAGGGTTGGCTGGACTCAGGCTAATGCACTGCTGGCTGGCAGGCAGCATAACACCGCTGGACTGGCTGTCCCCCAACAGTCAAGACTCTGAGCCGTAACAAACATGTAAATAGACGAAGATCTGTTGGGGAGACTCTTAATTAGATGAAGATACGTTGGTAAACATTTGAAGAAAATGACGATCTATTGATACAACTCTTAAATGGATGAAGATCAATTAATACAACTCCTAAATAGATGAAGATATTTTAGTAAAACTCTTAAATAGGTGAACATCTGTTGGTAAAACTCTCAAATAGATAAAGATCTGTTAGTAAAACTCTCAAATAGATGAGATACTTTAGTAAAACTCTTAAATAGATGAACATCTGTTAGTAAAACTCTCAAATAGATAAAGATCTGTTAGTAAAACTCTTAAAAAGATTACATATTTTAGTAAAACTCTTAAATAGATGAAGATCTGTTGGTAAAACTCTTAAATAGATGAAGATATGTTAGTAAAACACTTAAATAGATGAATATATGTTAGTAAAACTCTTAAATAGATGAATATATATTAGTAAAAGTCTGAGCCATAACAAACATGTAAATAGATGAATATATGTTGGTGAAACTCTTAAATAGATGAAGATATGTTAGTAAAACTCTTAAATAGATGAGATATTTTAGTAAAACTCTTAAATAGATGAAGATCTGTTAGTACAACTCTCAAATAGATAAAGATCTGTTAGTAAAACTCTTAAATAGATGAGATATTTTAGTAAAACTCTTAAATAGATGAAGATCTGTTAGTAAAACTCTCAAATAGATAAAGATCTGTTAGTAAAACTCTTAAATAGATTATATATTTTAGTAAAACTCTTAAATAGATGAAGATCTGATGGTAAAACTCTTCAATAGGTGAAGATATGATAGTAAAACTCTTAAATAGATGAAGATAGGTTAGTAAAACTCTTAAATAGATGAATATCTATTAGTAAAAGTCTGAGCCATAACAAACATGTAAATAGATGAATATATGTTGGTGAAACTCTTAAATAGATGAAGATATGTTAGTAAAACTCTTAAATAGATGAAGGTATGTTAGTAAAACTCTTAAATAGATAAAGATCAATTAATAAAACTCCTAAAGAGATGAAGATCTGTTTGTAAAACTCTTAAAACGATGAAGATATGTTAGTAAAAGTCTGAGCCATTACAAACATGTAAATAGATCAATATATGTTGGTAAAAATCTTGAATAGATGAAGATCTGTTGGTGAAACTTTTAAATAAATGAAGATCTGTTAGAAATATTCTTAAATAGATGAAGATATGTTGGTAAAACTCTTAAATAGATGAACATATGTTGGTAAAACTCTCAAATAGATAACGATCTGTTAGTAAAACTCTTAAATAGATGAGATATTTTAGTAAAACTCTTAACTAGATAAAGACCTGTTGGTAAAACTCTCAAATAAATGCAGATCTGTTAGTAAAACTCTTAATAGATGACGATCTGTTGGTAAAACTCTTCAATAGGTGAAGATATGTTAGTAAAACACTTAAATAGATTAAGATATGTTAGTAAAACTCTTAAATAGATGAAGATCTTTTAGTAAAACTCTTAAATAGATGAAGATCTGTTAGTAAAACTCTTAAATAGATGAAGACATGTTAGTAAAACTCTTAAATAGATGAAGACATGTTAGTAAAAGTCTGAGCCATAACAAACATGTAAATAGATGAAGATCTGTTTGTAAAACTCTTAAAAAGATGAAGATATGTTGGTGAAACTCTTAAATAGATGAAGATCTGTTGGTGAAACTCTTAAATAGATGAAGATCTGTTGGTGAAACTCTTAAATAGATGAAGATCTGTTGGTAAAAATCTTGAATAGATGAAGATATGTTGGTGAAACTTTTAAATAAATGAAGATCTGTTAGAAATATTCTTAAATAGATGAAGATATGTTAGTAAAACTCTTAAATAGATGAACATATGTTGGTAAAACTCTCAAATAGATAACGATCTGTTAGTAAAACTCTTAAATAGATTAGATATTTTAGTAAAACTCTTAACTAGATAAAGACCTGTTGGTAAAACTCTCAAATAGATGAAGATCTGTTAGTAAAACTCTTAATAGATGACGATCTGTTGGTAAAACTCTTCAATAGGTGAAGATATGTTAGTAAAACACTTAAATAGATTAAGATATGTTAGTAAAACTCTTAAATAGATGAAGATCTTTTAGTAAAACTCTTAAATAGATGAAGATATTTTAGTAAAACTCTTAAATAGATGAAGATCTGTTAGTAAAACTCTTAAATAGATGAAGACATGTTAGTAAAAGTCTGAGCCATAACAAACATGTAAATAGATGAAGATATGTTGGTGAAACACTTAAATAGATGAAGGTATGTTAGTAAAACTCTTAAATAGATGAAGATCAATTAATAAAACTCCTAAATAGATGAAGATCTGTTTGTAAAACTCTTAAAAAGATGAAGATATGTTGGTGAAACTCTTAAATAAATGAAGATCTGTTAGAAATATTCTTAAATAGATGAAGATATGTTAGTAAAACTCCTAAATAGATGAACATATGTTGGTAGAACTCTTAAATAGATGAGATATTTTAGTAAAACTCTTAAATAGATGAACATCTGTTGGTAAAAATCTCAAATAGATAAAGATCTGTTAGTAAAACTCTTAAATAGATGATATATTTTAGTAAAACTCTTAAATAGATAACGATCTGTTGGCAAAACTCTCAAATAAATGAAGAACTTTTAGTAAAACTCTTAATAGATGACAATCTGTTGGTAAAACTCTTCAATAGGTGAAGATATGTTAGTAAAACACTTAAATAGATGAAGATATGTTAGTAAAACTCTTAAATAGATAAGGACATGTTAGTAAAACTCTTAAATAGATAAAGATCAATTAATAAAACTCCTAAATAGATGAACATCTGTTTTTAAAACTCTTAAAAAGATGAAGATATGTTGGTGAAACTTTTAAATAAATGAAGATCTGTTAGAAATATTCTTAAATAGATGAAGATATGTTAGTAAAACTCTTAAATAGATGGAGACATGTTAGTAAAAGTCTGAGTCATAACAAACATGTAAATAGATGAAGATATGTTGGTGAGACTCTTAAATAGATGAAGATCTGTTAGTAAAACTCTTAAATAGATGGAGACATGTTAGTAAAAGTCTGAGTCATAACAAACATGTAAATAGATGAAGATATGTTGGTGAGACTCTTAAATAGATGAAGATCTGTTAGTAAAACTCTTAAATAGATGAAGATATGTTAGTAAAACTCTTAAATAGATGAAGGTATGTTAGTAAAACTTTTAAATAGAGAATGATCAATTAATAAAACTCCTAAATAGATGAAGATCTGTTTGTAAAACAATTAAAAAGATGAAGATCTGTTGGTGAAACTCTTAAATAAATGAAGATCTGTTAGAAATATTCTTAAATAGATGAAGATATGTTAGTAAAACTCCTAAATAGATGAACATATGTTGGTAAAACTCTTAAATAGATTAGATATTTTAGTAAAACTCTTAAATAGATGAAGATCTGTTGGAAAAACTCTCAAATAGATGAAGATATGTTAGTAAAACTCTTAAATAGATGACGATCTGTTATTAAAACTCTTAAAGGCCTACTGAAAGCCACTGCTAGCGACCACGCAGTCTGATAGTTTATATATCAATGATGAAATCTTAACATTGCAACACATGCCAATACGGCCGGGTTAACTTATAAAGTGACATTTTACATTTCCCGCCAAACGTCTATGTATGATGACGTATGCGCGTGACGTCAATGGTTGAAACGGAAGTATTCGGACGCCATTGAAAACAATACAAAAAGCTCTGTTTTCATCTCATAATTCCACAGTATTCTGGACATCTGTGTTGGCGAATCTTTTGCAAATTGTTTAATGAACAATGGAGACTGCAAAGAAGAAAGTTGTAGGTGGGATCGGTGTATTAGCGGCTGGCTGCAGCAACACAAACAGGAGGTTGTGTTGTGTTTTGAGCAGGATAGCAGACGCACTACGGTGAGTACAGCTTTGGCTTCCAAACATTTGATCGCTTGCCCGTACGTGCGTGTCGATATGTGCATGTCACGTACGTAACTTTGGGGAAATATATGTTTCTTGCCGACTCTGATGGCGGCCGGGGTGTCGTCGAAAGCTACAACGCCCGCCGCCGCCCCGTAGCTAACTTAGCTTCTATTTTTTTTAGCTTCGCCAAGCAGAAAAGTAATAACCGTGTATTTACATGTTCATGGTTTAATAGTATTGTTGATCTTCTGTCTATCCTTCCAGTCAGGGATTTATTTATTTTGTTTCTATCTGCATTTGAGACTGATGCTATCACGTTAGCTCTGTAGCTAACTTAGCTTCTATTTTTTTTAGCTTCGCCAAGCTGAAAATTAATAACCGTGTATTTACATGTTCATGGTTTAATAGTATTGTTGATCTTCTGTCTATCCTTCCAGGCAGGGATTTATTTATTTTGTTTCTATCTGCATTTGAGACTGATGCTATCACGTTAGCTCCGTAGCTAACTTAGCTTCTATTTTTTTTTTTAGCTTCGCCAAGCAGAAAAGTAATAACCGTGTATTTACATGTTCATGGTTTAATAGTATTGTTGATCTTCTGTCTATCCTTCCAGGCAGGGATTTATTTATTTTGTTTCTATCTGCATTTGAGACTGATGCTATCACGTTAGCTCCGTAGCTAACTTAGCTTCTATTTTTTTTTTTAGCTTCGCCAAGCAGAAAAGTAATAACCGTGTATTTACATGTTCATGGTTTAATAGTATTGTTGATCTTCTGTCTATCCTTCCAGTCAGGGATTTATTTATTTTGTTTCTATCTGCATTTGAGACTGATGCTATCACGTTAGCTCAGTAGCTAACTAAGCTTCTATTTTTTTAGCTTCGCCAAGCTGAAAATTAATAACCGTGTATTTACATGTTCATGGTTTAATAGTATTGTTGATCTTCTGTCTAGCCTTCCAGTCAGGGTTTTTTAAATTTTGTTTCTATCTGCATTTGAGACTGATGCTATCACGTTAGCTCCGTAGCTAACTTAGCTTCTATTTTTTTTAGCTACGCCAAGCAGAAAAGTAATAACCGTGTATTTACATGTTCATGGTTTAATAGTATTGTTGATCTTCTGTCTATCCTTCCAGTCAGGGATTTATTTATTTTGTTTCTATCTGCATTTGAGACTGATGCTATCACGTTAGTTCCGTAGCTAACTTAGCTTCTATTTTTTTTTAGCTTCGCCAAGCAGAAAATTAATAACCGTGTATGTACATGTTCATGGTTTAATAGTATTGTTGATCTTCTGTCTAGCCTTCCAGTCAGGGTTTTTTAAAATTGTGTTTCTATCTGCATTTGAGACTGATGCTATCACGTTAGCTCCGTAGCTAACTTAGCTTCTATTTTTTTAGCTTCGCCAAGCTGAAAATTAATAACCGTGTATTTACATGTTCATGGTTTAATAGTATTGTTGATCTTCTGTCTATCCTTCCAGTCAGGGTTTTTTAAATTTTGTTTCTATCTGCATTTGAGACTGATGCTATCACGTTAGCTCCGTAGCTAACTTAGCTTCTATTTTTTTTTAGCTTCGCCAAGCAGAAAATTAATAACCGTGTATTTACATGTTCATGGTTTAATAGTATTGTTGATCTTCTGTCTAGCCTTCCAGTCAGGATTTTTTTAAAATTTTGTTTCTATCTGCATTTGAGACTGATGCTATCACGTTAGCTCCGTAGCTAACTTAGCTTCTATTTTTTTTTAGCTTCGCCAAGCAGAAAATTAATAACCGTGTATTTACATGTTCATGGTTTAATAGTATTGTTGATCTTCTGTCTAGCCTTCCAGTCAGGGTTTTATAAAATTGTGTTTATATCTGCATTTTGAGCCTGCTATCACGTTAGCTCTGTAGCTAACATAGCTTCTATTTTTTTAGCTTCGCCAAGCTGAAAATTAATAACCGTGTATTTACATGTTCATGGTTTAATAGTATTGTTGATCTTCTGTCTAGCCTTCCAGCCAGGTTTTTTTTTATTTAGTTTCTATCTGCATTTGAGACTGATGCTATCACGTTAGCTCCGTAGCTAACTTATCTTCTACTTTTTTAGCTTCGCCAAGCTGAAAATGAATAACCGTGTATTTACATGTTCATGGTTTAATAGTTTTGTTGATCTTCTGTCTAGCCTTCCAGTCAGGTTTTTTTTTATTTTGTTTCTATCTGCATTTGAGACTGATGCTATCACGTTAGCTCCGTAGCTAACTTATCTTCTATTTTTTTAGCTTCGCCAAGCAGAAAATTAATAACCGTGTATTTACATGTTCATGGTTTAATAGTATTGTTGATCTTCTGTCTATCCTTCCAGTCAGGGTTTTTTTAAATTTTGTTTCTATCTGCATTTGAGACTGATGCTATCACGTTAGCTCCGTAGCTAACTTAGCTTCTATTTTTTTTTAGCTTCGCCAAGCAGAAAATTAATAACCGTGTATTTACATGTTCATGGTTTAATAGTATTGTTGATCTTCTGTCTAGCCTTCCAGTCAGGATTTTTTTAAAATTTTGTTTCTATCTGCATTTGAGACTGATGCTATCACGTTAGCTCCGTAGCTAACTTAGCTTCTATTTTTTTTTAGCTTCGCCAAGCAGAAAATTAATAACCGTGTATTTACATGTTCATGGTTTAATAGTATTGTTGATCTTCTGTCTAGCCTTCCAGTCAGGGTTTTATAAAATTGTGTTTATATCTGCATTTTGAGCCTGCTATCACGTTAGCTCTGTAGCTAACATAGCTTCTATTTTTTTAGCTTCGCCAAGCTGAAAATTAATAACCGTGTATTTACATGTTCATGGTTTAATAGTATTGTTGATCTTCTGTCTAGCCTTCCAGCCAGGTTTTTTTTTATTTAGTTTCTATCTGCATTTGAGACTGATGCTATCACGTTAGCTCCGTAGCTAACTTATCTTCTACTTTTTTAGCTTCGCCAAGCTGAAAATGAATAACCGTGTATTTACATGTTCATGGTTTAATAGTTTTGTTGATCTTCTGTCTAGCCTTCCAGTCAGGTTTTTTTTTATTTTGTTTCTATCTGCATTTGAGACTGATGCTATCACGTTAGCTCCGTAGCTAACTTATCTTCTATTTTTTTAGCTTCGCCAAGCAGAAAATTAATAACCGTGTATTTACATGTTCATGGTTTAATAGTATTGTTGATCTTCTGTCTATCCTTCCAGTCAGGGTTTTTTTAAATTTTGTTTCTATCTGCATTTGAGACTGATGCTATCACGTTAGCTCCGTAGCTAATTTAGCTTCTATTTTTTTTAGCTACGCCAAGCTGAAAATTAATAACCGTGTATTTACATGTTCATGGTTTAATAGTATTGTTGATCTTCTGTCTAGCCTTCCAGTCTGGGTTTTTTAAATTTTGTTTCTATCTGCATTTGAGACTGATGCTATCACGTTAGCTCTGTAGCTTCTATTTTTTTAGCTTCGCCAAGCTGAAAATTAATAACCGTGTATTTACATGTTCATGGTTTAATAGTATTGTTGATCTTCTGTCTATCCTTCCAGTCAGGTTTTTTTTAAATTTTGTTTCTATCTGCATTTGAGACTGATGCTATCACGTTAGCTCCGTAGCTAACTTAGCTTCTATTTTTTTTTAGCTTCGCCAAGCAGAAAATTAATAACCGTGTATTTACATGTTCATGGTTTAATAGTATTGTTGATCTTCTGTCTATCCTTCCAGTCAGGGTTTTTTTTATTTAGTTTCTATCTGCATTTGAGACTGATGCTATCACGTTAGCTCCGTAGCTAACATAGCTTCTATTTTTTTTAGCTTCGCCAAGCAGAAAATTAATAACCATGTATTTACATGTTCATGGTTTAATAGTATTGTTGATCTTCTGTCTATCCTTCCAGTCAGGGTTTTTTTAATTTTGTTTCTATCTGCATTTGAGACTGATGCTATCACGTTAGCTCCGTAGCTAACTTAGCTTCTATTTTTTTTAGTTTCGCCAAGCTGAAAATTAATAACCGTGTATTTACATGTCCATGGTTTAATAGTATTGTTGATCTTCTGTCTAGCCTTCCAGTCAGGTTTTTTTAAATTTTGTTTCTATCTGCATTTTGAGCCTGCTATCACGTTAGCTCTGTAGCTAACATAGCTTCTATTTTTTTTAGCTTCGCCAAGCTGAAAGTTATTAACCGTGTATTTACATGTTCATGGCTTAATAGTATTGTTGATCTTCTGTCTAGCCTTCCAGTCAGGGTTTTTTTTATTTAGTTTCTATCTGCATTTGAGACTGATGCTATCACGTTAGCTCCGTAGCTAACATAGCTTCTATTTTTTTTTAGCTTCGCCAAGCAGAAAATTAATAACCATGTATTTACATGTTCATGGTTTAATAGTATTGTTGATCTTCTGTCTATCCTTCCAGTCAGGGTTTTTTTAATTGTGTTTCTATCTGCATTTGAGACTGATGCTATCACGTTAGCTCCGTAGCTAACTTAGCTTCTATTTTTTTTAGTTTCGCCAAGCTGAAAATTAATAACCATGTATTTACATGTTCATGGTTTAATAGTATTGTTGATCTTCTGTCTAGCCTTCCAGTCAGGGATTCATTTATTTTGTTTCTATCTGCATTTGAGACTGATGCTATCACGTTAGCTCCGTAGCTAACTTAGCTTCTATTTTTTTAGCTTCGCCAAGCTGAAAATTAATAACCGTATATTTACATGTCCATGGTTTAATAGTATTGTTGATCTTCTGTCTAGCCTTCCAGTCAGGTTTTTTTTAATTTTGTTTCTATCTGCATTTTGAGCCTGCTATCACGTTAGCTCTGTAGCTAACATAGCTTCTATTTTTTTTAGCTTCGCCAAGCTGAAAGTTATTAACCGTGTATTTACATGTTCATGGTTTAATAGTATTGTTGATCTTCTGTCTAGCCTTCCAGTCAGGGGTTTTTTAAATTTAGTTTCTATCTTCATTTTGAGCCTGCTATCCCATTACCTCTGTAGCTAACATAGCTTCTATTTTTGTTAGCTTCGCCAAGCTGAAAGTTATTAACCGTGTATTTACATGTTCATTTTCAAGAGGATATAGTATCCGAGGTGGTTCAAAATACAAATCTGTGATCCACAATAGAAAAAGGAGAGAGTGTGGAATCCAATGAACCAGCTTGTACCTAAGTTACGGTCAGAGCGAAAAAAGATGCGTCCTGCACTGCACTCTAGTCTTTCACTCTCACGTTCCTCATCCACAAATCTTTCATCCTGGCTCAAATTAATGGGGTAATCGTCGCTTTCTCGCTCCGAATGTCTCTCGCTCCATTGTAAACAACGGGGAATTGTGAGGAATCCTTAGTCTTGTGACGTCACGCTATACTTCCGGTACGGGCAAGGCTTTTCTTATGAGAGTCCAAAAGTTGCGAACTTTATCGTCGATGTTCTCTACTAAATCCTTTCAGCAAAAATATGGCAATATCGCAAAATGATCAAGTATGACACATAGAATGGATCTGCTATCCCCGTTTAAATAAATAAAAATCATTTCAGTAGGCCTTTAAATAGATAAATATATGTTAGTAAGGTATAAAAATGGGACAAAAAGCTAACAAATGTTAATCATTTGACTTTTAATGACAAAACTGCTTGACGTTGTGCATTAGAGGCTTTTGGAATGGATTTTTCAAAACAAAGTAAAAGGTTCAAAGCTAATGCTAGCGTTGTTGCTTCTCGGCTGATCGACTTTGTTCCCCCTTCCCAAAATTCCACACTGGTGCGACAGAAGCGAAAGGAGACGCCATATGTCCGCAGTCATCTTTCCCCGATGTAAACACTGATTATTTTCTAATGATTACCTCTAACTAATTAAAGGAGGCCCTCCGCGACCCGTTCCATCAAAGAAAGGTTGAGCGATCGATAGCCACGTATTTGCATAAAAATCTATTTGAGCGTAAGAGCAGGATCACGGCTGAGCTCCTGGCATGAAGATGTCCGCCGACCTTCCTTCCTTTCCTGGCTTCCCCCAACTCGGTGTTTGTCCGCCATGTAGAAACGGGGCAGGGGGGGTCAGGGTTCAACGGCGCGTCTGAAGGGAGCCAAGACGAGCGCACGTATTAATTAGCATAAAGGCAGTTGGACTTCTTCTGCCTGACTTTCTGTTTAATTGGATTAGGAGGGAAGTGTTCAAATCCCCGCGTTTAACCCTTTGCGATGGTTGCGTGGAAGCCAGCTGCTGCCGACGCATCGGGCAGGGAATGCGGAGCGGCACGCGGGCAGAGGGGGGCGTACAGTAAACCCGCTTGGCCGCCAGCCACGTCTCACGAGCGCTCGCGGGAGCCCCGCACCTCCTGGACCGAGGCGGAGGTGAAGGAGAGAGACGCGCGCTCTCCTTGTCAGCTGCAAGGGTAATTACTGCTGGCTGAAATTACTCAACATTTGTTTATTAGCTCCCCAGAGCACCCTGTAAATAGATTGTCTGTTATAGTCCGATCACATTAAAAGCCGACCCCCCCCGCGTCACCGCCACCCGCCCGCCAGGAGCCAGCCTGCTGCTCACTTATTGAGCCGCTCGGAGCGAGGAGCCATGTTAAATGTGATTGTTTTCCATTAGCCACTTCCTGTCTAATAGCTCACATGTGCACCGCAATTACTGAATGCTGCCATGCTACATAACCTTCATTAGCCCACTGTAGCCGCCGTTGTTGTTATTCATGAGTGAGGAGTGTTTGGATGAAGTATTGATTGCCGCACACACACACACACACTCACACTCCGCCGAGAGAGAGACGCCGCCACTGTGCCAAATTGAAGAAGAAGAAAAAAAGCTCAGCGGGCCGTGTCTGCTCCGCCGTTCATTGTGCTCGCTGTCAAAGATGACATTCTGAAACAGTTGACCCACTGAAAATGAATTCTTGGCCAGAGTCGAGTGACAAGAGGAGAGCAAATCATCGCCTGAAACTCTTCCCAGATTAAAAGCAGAGGCCTGTCACGGCCGGGCGGGGGAAGAAGGAGAGGCTGGGCCGGGGCGGGGGAAGGAGGAGAGGCTGGGCCGGGGCGGGGGAAGAAGGAGGAGGACTCCCACGATTCATTCACCGCTTTGCATGCTGGCCATTTTGCAACGTCATGTGGGCTCCCTGCGCTGAGGAAGAAGGAGAAGGAGAAGAAATAGGAAAAGAAGATGAAGAAGAAGGAGGAGAAGAAGCAGGGAAAGGAGAGTAATAAGAAGAAAAAGGAGAGAAGAAGAAGAAGAGAAGAATGAGAAGAAAAAAAAAAAAGGAGAACAGAAAGGAGAAAAATAATAAAAAAAGAGAGAAAGAAGAAGAAGGAGAAGAAGAAAAAAACAGAAGAAAGAAAAGAAAAAGGATAAGTAGGAGAAGAAGAGGAAGAATAAGAAGAAGATAAGAAGAAGAAGAAGAAGAAGAAGAAGAAGAAGAAGAAGAAGAAGAAGAAGAAGAGAAAGGAGAATAATGAGAAGAAAAGGGAGAGGAAGAAGAGGAAGGATAAGAAAAATAACAGAAGGAGAAGAAAAGGGAGAAATAGGAGAAGACGAGGAAGAAGAAGAAGAAGAAGAAGAAGAAGAAGAAGAAGAAGAAGAAGAAGAAGAAGAAGAAGAAGAAGAAGAAGAAGAAGAAGAAGAAGAAGAAGAAGAAGAAAAAGAAGAAGAAGAAGAAGACGAAGAAGGAGAAGAAAAAGAAGAAAAGGAGAAGAAAAAGAAGAAGAAAAAGAAGAAGAAGGAGAAAAATGAGAAGGAGAAGTAGGAGAAGAAGAAGAGAAGAAAAATAAGTAGGATATATAGGAGAAGAAGAGGAAGAAGAGGAAGAGGAAGAAGAAGAAGGACGAAAAGAAAGATAAGAAAAGAAGAAAAACGAGGTGGAGAAGAACAAGAACAATAAAACAAAAAAGAAGAACAAGAACAAGAAAAACAAGAAGAAGACAAAGAAGAACAAGAACAATAAAAAGAAGACAAAGAAAAATAAGAAGAAGAAGCAGGAGAAGAAGAAGAAGAAGAAATAGGAGAACAAGATGAAGAAAAAGAAGGAGAAATTGGAGAAAAAGAAGGAGAGAAAAAGAAGAAGAGAAGAAGAGGAATGAGAAGAAGAAGAAGAAGAAGAAGAAGAAGAAGAAGAAGAAGAAGAAGAAGAAGAAGAAGAAGAAGAAGAAGAAGAAGAAGAAGAAGACAAATAAAAGAAGAAGGAAAAGAAGGAGAAGGAGGAGAAGAAGAAGGAAAATGAGGATAAGAGAAGAAAACCAGAAGAAGAAGAAGACAATAAAAAGAAGAAAGAGAAGTAGGAGAAGAATAAAAAGAAGACACAGAGCAGCAGAAGGAGAAGAAAGGGGAGCAATATGAGAAGAAAAAGGAGTAGAGGAAGAAGAAGAAGGAGAAGGAGAAGTAGGAGAAAGAGAAGAAGAAGAGAAGAAAAAGAATACGTATAAATAGGAGAAAAAGAGGAAGAAGAATAAGAAGACAAGTTAGAGGAATAAGAAGAAGATAAAGAGAGGAAGAAGAAGAAGAGAAAGAGAGGAAGAAGAAGAATTAGAAGAAGAAGACAAAGAAAAAGAATGAGAAAAATAAAGAGAAGAAGAAGAAGAAGGGACGGCATGGCGAAATTGGTAGAGTGGCCGTGCCAGCAATCGGAGTGTTGCTGGTTACTGGGGTTCAATCCCCACCTTCTACCTTCCTAGTCACGTCCGTTGTGTCCTTCACCCTTGCTCCTGATGGCTGCTGGTTAGCGCCTTGCATGGCCGCTCCCTCCATCAGTGTGTGAATGTGTGTGTGCATGTGTGTGTGAATGTGTGTGTGAATGTGTGTGTGAATGTGTGTGTGAATGTGGAAATAATGTCAAAGCGCTTTGAGTACCTTGAAGGTAGAAAAGCGCTATACAAGTATAACCCATTTATCATTTATTTATAAGAACAAGAAAAAAACCAAGAAGAACAAAAAAAGAAAAATAGGAACAAGAACAAGGACAAAAACAATAAAAAGAACAAGAACAAGAACACAGAGGAGGAGGAAGAAGAAGAGGAAGAAGAAGAGGAAGAAAAAGAGGAAGAAGAAGAAGAGGAAGAGGAAGAAGAAGAAGAAAAAGAAGAAGAAGGAGGAAGAGGAGGAAGAGGAAGAGGAAGAGGAAGAGGAGGAGGAGAAGAAGGAGAAGAAGGAGAAGAAGAAGACAAAGAAAAAGAAAAATAAGAACAATAAGCAGGAGAATAAAAAGAAGAAGAAGAAGAAGAAGAAGAAGAAGAAGAAGAAGAAGAAGAAGAAGAAGAAGAAGAAGAAGAAGAAATAGGAGAACAAGATGAAGGAAAAGAAGAAGAAGAAGAAGAAGAAGAAAAAGAAGGAGAAGAAGAAGAAGAAGAAGAAGAATAAATAGGAGAACAAGATGAAGGAAAAGAAGAAGAAGAAGAAGAAGAAGAAGAAGAAGAAGAAGAAGAAGAAGAAGAAGAAGAAGAAATAGGAGAACACGATGAAGGAAAAGAAGAAGTAGGAGAAGGAGAGAAAAACAAGAAGAGAAGAAGAGGAATGAGAAGAAGAAAAAGAAGAGAAGAAGAGGAATGAGAAGAAAAAGGAGAATGAGAAGAAGAAAAAGAAAAGAAGGAGTATAAAAAGGATATATATGAGAAGAGGAAGAAGAAGAAAAAGAAGAAGTAGGACAGAAATAAGATAGGAAGAGGAAAATAAGAAGAAGGATAAATAGGAGAAGAAGAGGAAGAAGAAGAAGAAGAATAAGAAGAAGAAGATGAAGGAGAAGAAGAAGAAAAAGAAGAAGAAGAAGAAGAAGAAGAAGAACAATTTAAAAAAAGAAGAAGAAGGCAAAGAAGAAGAAGACAAAGAAGAAAAAGGAAGGGGATTAAGAGAAGAAGAAGAAGAAGAAGAAGAAGAAGAAGAAGAAGAAGAAGAAGAAGAAGAAGAAGAAGAAGAAGAAGAAAATGAAAAAGACCAAAAAGAAAAAGAAAAAAAAGAAGAAGAAGAAAAAAGAAAAGAAGAACAATAAGCAGGAGAAGAAAGAGGAGAAGAAGAAGAAGAAAAATAAAGAGGAGAACAAGATGAAGAAAAAGAAGGAAAAGTAGGAGAATGAGAGAAAAACAAGAAGAGAAGAAGAGGAAGAAGAAGAAGAAGAGAAGAAGAGGAATAAGAAGAAGAAGAGAAGAAGAGGAATGAGAAGAAGAAGGAGAAGAAGAAAAAGAAAAGAAGAAGGAGAAGAAAAAGGAGAAATATGAGAGCACCCATCTGCTTTTCCATCTCAAGATCCACTCCCAAGGTGCTTGAACTCCTCTATTTAGGACACAATTTAATTCCCAACACTCCAACCTTTTTCGGGTCGAGAACAATGGACTTGGACTTGGAGATGGCCCAATGAAGCCAGGAGAACCACATCATTTGCAAAAAGCAGAAACCCAAATCTGTAGCGAGCAAAGTTAATCCCTTCAACGCTCTGAATGTGTCGAGAGATTCTGTCCATCAAAGTTATAAACACAATCGGTGACAAAGCCGTGGTAAAGTCAGTTCCTTACCGGAAACCAGTTTGACTTACTGCCAGTAATAAAGACCGAGTGCTGACACCGGTTTTACAGAGAACAGACAGACGGGGTCCAATAGCCCATATTCCCTGAGCAATTCCCACAGGATGTCCCCAAAAAACACGGTTAAATGTTTACCCCAAGTCCACAGAACACATGTAGACAGGTTGGGCAAACTCCCTTGGACCCTCAAAGATCCGCTGAGAGTATTGAGCTGGTCCACAAATACACGACCAAGACGAAAACCACACAGCGCCTTCTGAATCTGAGGTTCGACTATTCGGAGGACTCCCCTCGCCAGCACACCTGAATAGACCCGAGGAGTGTGTTCCCGCCATAGTTGGAACACACGCTCAGTTCCTTCGTGAATAGTGGAACCATCAACGATCCAGAGGCACCTCTCCCAATGCCCATGCAATGCTGCTGAGACCTTTCGACTAAGCAGCCCCACAGCATCCAAAGTCCTCAGGAACCCCGGTTGGATCTCATCCAGCTTTTTAATTACCACCAAGCACTGATTCCGAATAGGAAGACCTCTAGGTGGGATTGAGGAGGCCTTCTGAGTATTCCTAACACCGATCTCCAACATCTTTACAGGGTTACAGAACAGGAACGCTGATGGGTCGCCATAAGGCGCCCCGTAAAAGATGGGAAAAAGGTAAAACGCTGGGAAAGAAGATGAGTAAAAACTGGGCTCCTAAGGGGGCCTAGTCTGGAGTGGGGAAAAAACCTCCATGCAATGCACACATAAACACGTTACATTTAATCACGACAAACTCGCAACAGAGTGGCGGGGAGTTGGGGCTCTGGAAGGCGACCGCTGCGAAGAAACGCTGCCATCCGAACATCACCCCGAGGGGAAACAAGCGGCGGTGAAGCTGTGGGGTGGGGGTCCGGGGGGCCGGGGTGTGCGTGTGTGCCCAATTGTCTTGGGTGTGATGATGTAATGTTTTTTATAAACTGAGGCCGATCTGCAAAAATTCGACTCCAGGTGTCGTTGAGGAGGGAGGGAGGTCAAAAGCGTCCATCATTGAGGTGTCCTCGGGGGTGTTTTTCAGAACAGCCTGGTCCTGTTTTCACAGCGTCAAAGCCGTTCGAGGGAGTCAAATCGTAGATTAGGATGTTTGTTTTCCGCGAGCAGACAAAACAATGACTTGTCTGTTGTATTCAGCCATGCTGGGTGCTCTCAAATTCAATTCAATTTTCCTTTTCAGCAAGCTTCTCCATGATGTGATCCATCTCGCGATTCAGTTCAGAAATCGCCGCGATTCAGTTCAGAAATCGCCGTAGTCTGTGTTCCCACAGCCCGGCCCAAACCATCCATTGCGACGAACAGCCTTTGGGCTCCTTGAGTGGCTGCCATCGTCTTACGAATTTAACGATACACCAGAGCAATGCCCAGCCCAATCAGCAGGTCCAAATAGGTAGATGTCTTCCACGTCCTCGATGGAAAGGACCGAGAGGCACATGATTCTCCATTTATCCCAGGAATCTCTCACGTACCCCGCAGCAATGGTTCCATCAGGGCAGCCAGGCTCCCCCGAACCTCTTTTCCTCGTCGAAAAGATTTTGTCAATTGCGTCGAGAGTCCAGCTGATCATATCCATGTCTGATGTTTAGATTTGAGGACAGCGCAAAGAAAGAGGCTTCCAAAAATTTCAGACAAGACAAAAACAAAGAAAGCAAGCTGGGAGAAGGGGGAGCGGAAAAAAATGCGACCGCCCTCCCCAGAGACAAGACAGAAATATACCGTATTGATACTTTCGGAAGAAGACTACAGGCTTTGTGGGGCCCCAAACAAGATCTTGTTCCTGGCCCCTTATAGGTGGCTTTTTATAAAGGTGGTTGGAGAATGGGGCCTCAGTGAATGTGGCCCCAAACCACGGCCCTGGCAGACAGTTCTGATCTGTATTTTTGTGTTTGTGCTTCGCAGAACCTGCCCGAGGACTTGTGAGCAGAAACTTCCTGTCCACCATATTGATCTTTTTGTCAAGACAGGCCTGCGCTGGCGGTAGGCGGCGGCGGGGGGGTGGCCCCCGTGCAATTTGCGAGGCCCCTGAGCGAGCAGCGGCCGACTGGATTACAGCGACAGGGACATTTGTAAAAGAGATATTTAGCGGGCGAAATGAAGTTAGCCAGCATGCTTTGTGCGCGGGTGACAGGTAGAGCGGGGCTCCCTGGGCGCAGGCGTAATAAAGCGCTATCTGTCTGCCGCCTTCTAATGCCCCCCCTAATAAAAGGCACCGCTGGGGTGACTGTGCACAAATAAGGGCCTGGAGCTGCCGGACATCCATCCCCGGCCCCTGGAGCCACATTACACAAAGCTAATGGCCACTCCAAGCGTCATTAGGATATTAATTCTGCACGTTTGTGAAGTGATTCCATCTGTAAGGTGACACTTTCTGCCTGCGGGTCCTAAACCCCCCGCATTCTTACTCCTGTTGGCTTCCAGGGGCCGACACAAACCCGACAATAGAGCTTGTCCTCGGAGGTGGAGCCCGATGGAGCGAGTCCGAGCGCTGCCAACAGCGGGGAGCAGATGGTCCAGCCTGGTCCGGGAAACATGTTTGGGCATCAAAACTAAGAAGGCATTGCAACAAGAAGAGAAGTATATTTATATAGCGCTTTTCTCTAGTGACTCACAGCGCTTATACATAGTGAAAGCCAATATCTATGTTACAGTTACAGTTAATCTTGTGAGACATAAATAAATGTTTTGAGACATGAAGAAATATTTTGAGACATGAAGAAATAATGTGAGACGTAAAGAAATATTGTGAGACATGAATAAATATTGTGAGACATAAAGAAATAGTGTGAGCCATGAATAAATCTGGTGAGACATGAAGAAATAGTGCTACATAAATACATAGTGTGACATGAATAAATATTGTGAGACATAAAGAAATATTGCGAGACAAAAATCAATCTTGTGTGACATAAATACATTTTGTGAGACATAAATACATCTTGTGAAGCATGAATAAATCTTGTGAGACATTAATTTCTCTTGTGAGACAGAAATAAATCTTGTGTGACAAAAATAAATATTGTGAGACATAAAGACGTAGTGTGAGACATAAATACATACTGTGAGATATAAATAAATATTGTGTGACATGAGGAAATATTGTGAGACATGAATACATATTGTGAAGCATAAATAAATATTGTGAGCCATAAAGACATATTGTGAGACGGAAAGAAATCTTGTGTGACAAAAATAAATATTGTGAGATATAAAATTACATTGTGAGACATACAATTATATTGTGAGACATAAATAAATAATATGTGACATAAAAAATATTGTGAGACATAAAGAAATATGGTGAAACATAAATATATATTGTGAGACATAAAGAAATATTATGAGACATAGATACATATTGTAAAACATAAAGCAATATTGTGAGACATAAATAATTATTCTGGGGCATAAAACAAATATTGTGTGACTTAAGATATATTGTGATACATAAATAAATATTGTGAGTCATTAAACAATACTGTGAGACATAAATAAATATTGTGTGACATAAATAAATAGTGTGAGACATGAATAAATCTTGTGAGACATAAATAAATAGTATATAATGTGTCTGCAGAAAACAAGTTTAATGGGCATTTTAGTTCAAATGTGTTTTTATCAACAAATTCAACATTATTTTAACATTATTTTAACAACTGTACATGCATTTTTATATTAAATATGTCAATTATTACTCAGATATAGAGAGACATAGCATAGTGTGCCTGCACAAAACAAGTTTAATGGGCATTTTAGTTAAAAATTAGTTTTTATCCACAAACTTAAAATTATTTTAACTTTATTTTAACAACTGTAAATGCATTATTGTTTAAAATATGTCAATTATTACTCAGATATAGAGAAAAATAACACAGTGTGCCTGCACAAAACAAGTTTAATGGGCATTTTAGTTAAAAATGTGTTTTTATCCACAAACTCAACATTATTTTAACAACATTTTTTATATAAAATATGTCAATTATTACTCAGATATAGAAAAAAAAAAAACATAGTGTGCTTGCACAAAACAAGTTTAATGGGTATTTTAGTAAAAACATTGTTTTTATCCACAAATTCAACATTATTTTAACATTATTTTAACAACTGTAAATGCATTATTATTTAAAATATGTCAATTATTACTCAGATATAGTGAAAAATAACACAGTGTGCCTGCACAGAACAAGTTTAATTGGCATTTTAGTTAAAAATGTGTTTTTATCCACACACTCAACATTATTTTAACAACTGTAAAATTCAATCCAAAATAAGTAATATTTATTTTGAAATAGCATCCTCAAAATCATCTTGCCAGAAGCTGCTGGAGTGTTTTACAGGACGTTGGTGGACCAGCCAGGACACGAGCAGATCAAACAACATCAACATTGCATCCTACAGTTGTCCCTTTAATAGTTGCGGTCAATACTAACGGGATTATAATTAATACAGATTTAAAAACACTCATTACGACCTTCGAAATATATTTTTTTCAACATTATTGGAACCCTTTTAACGTGAAATGACAGACACATCCCAACAGTAGCCGGGAGGATCCTCCAAGAGTCATGTCTACAGTTGTCACCCGGCCACCACAACAGAACCACTACCTGGAAACACTTGCTCACATCTTGGGCAATTCCTCCAAGGTAAATTGTGAAAGAACCACAGGCATCATTTCTTCTGCAAAAACCTGGTCAACAGTCACAGCTACGACCGTTAGCCGTGTTGTTAGCATTCTGTGACAGCAATACTGGTGTAAAGATGTGTTAATCCTGCACTGTATTATATATACAATATTAATTGAACACCTAAATTAGGCCAAAAACGTGGAATAATATATATTTTTAAATATATTAAATCTTGTGTGACATAAATACATATTGTGAGACATAAGGAAATATTGTGAGACATATAAATATTGTGTGACATAAAGAAATTGTGTGCGATATAAATAAATGGTGTGAGACATTAAGAAATATTGTGAGACGTAAATAAATATCATGAGACATAAATACATATTGTGAGACATTAATAATATTGTGATATATAAATACGTATTGTGAGACAAATACATACTGTGAGACACATAAATATCGTGTGACATGAAAAAAATCTTGTGAGACATAAATAAATATTGGGGAATATAAATAAATATTTTTGGACATAAATAAATACTGTGAGACATAAAGAAATATTAAGTGACATGAAAACATCTTGTGAAACATAAAGAAATATTGTGAAACATAAATACATTTTGTGAGACAAAGAAATATTGTGAAACATAAAGAAATGTTGTGAGACATGAAGAAATACTGGGACACATAAAGACATCTTGTGTGACAAAGAAATAGTGTGAGACATAAAGAAATATTGTGAGACATAAAGAAATATTGTGTGACATAAATAATGTGAGAAAAATAAATATTGTGAGACATAAATAAATATTATGAGACACAAATCAATATTTTTAAAGATAAAGGAATATTGTGAGACTTAAATACATATTTTGAGACATAAATAACTATTATGATACATACATACATATTGTGAGACATTAATAATATTGTGGGACATAAAGATGCATTGTAATGCACAAAGAAAAATTGTGAAGCAAAGAAATAATGTGAGACATAAAGAAATATTGTGTGACATAATTAATATTGTGAGAAAAATAAATATCGTGAGACATAAATAAATATTATGAGACATGAATCAATATTTTTAAACATAAAGGAATATTGTGAGACTTAAATACATATTTTGAGACATAAATAACTATTATGATACATACATACACATTGTGAGACATTAGAAATATTGTGGGACATAAAGATGCATTGTAATACACAAAGAAAAATTGTGAAACAAAGAAATACTGTGAGACATAAAGAAGTATTGTGTGACATGAAACAATCTTGCGAGACATAAATAAATATTGCAAAACATAAATAAATATTGTGAGACATAAAGAAATATTGTGAGACATAAAGAAATATTGTGAGACATAAATAAATATTGTGTGACATAAATAAATAGTGTGAGACATAAATAAATATTGTGAGACAAACAAATATTGTGAAACATAAAGAAATATTGTGAGACAAATAAATATTGTGAAACAAAGAAATATTGTGAGACATGAAACAATCTTGTGAGACATAAATAAATATTGCAAAACATAAATAAATATTGTGAGACATAAAGAAATATTGTGAGACATAAAGAAAGATTGTGTGACATAAATAAATAGTGTGAGACATAAATAAGTATTGTGAGACAAACAATTATTGTGAAACATAAAGAAATATTGTGAGACAAATAAATATTGTGAAACAAAGAAATATTGTGAGACATAAAGAAATATTGTGAGACATAAAGAAATATTGTGTGACATAAATAAATAGTGTGAGACATAAATAAGTATTGTGAGACAAACAATTATTGTGAAACATAAAGAAATATTGTGAGACAAATAAATATTGTGAAACAAAGAAATATTGTGAGACATAAAGAAATATTGTGAAACGTAAATAGTCTTGTGAGACATAAATACATATTGTGAGACATAAATACATATTGTGAGACATAAATAACTATTATGATACATAAATACATATTGTGAGACATTAATAATAGTGTGGGACATAAAAAACCCCATTGTGTGACATAAAGATATATTGTGATACATAAATAAATCACCACGATTGTATTAGATATTTACAATAAAAAGACATAGTCGGGTGATGTCAGGGTTGCAAGTTCAATCCCCCGCCAGGCCTGAAACACGAAAGACAAAGTGGGAGGAGCTAACCGATCTCTCCTGGAACAAAAGCAGCCTTTTAAAGTCCAAGACTGTCTGAGTGCATTAGGACTCTGTGATAAGGTCTGGCTGCCTTGCTTGCGACATGAACCCGAGACGCAGAGGCAGAAGGCAAAGTGCGGGTAAAAAGTCAATTTGAGCAGCGGCATGGTGGAAGCAGGAGTGGGCGACGGGTAAGTGGGCCAAGGAAAAGCTGAAGGAAAAACTCCACCGTCAATGTCCCCAAACCACGATCCAGTCCTGTTCCTCTGACCAGGCGGGCTCAGGAGGCTCGCTGTCATTCATCGCTATTAGAATGTTGATTTGTGCTGTCACAGCATCGAGACAGAAAGCAATATTATGAGACATAAATAAATATTGTGAGACATAAATAAATATTATGAGACATAAAGAAATAGTGTGAAACCTAAATAAATCTTGTGAGACACAAAGAAATAGTATGATAGATAAATACATATTGTGTGACATGAACTAATCTTGTGAGATATAAAGAAATAGTATGATACATAAATGCATATTGTGTGACATGAATAAATCGTGTGAGACATAAATAAATAGTATGATACATAAATACATATTGTGTGACATGAATAAATCTTGTGAGACATAAAGAAATAGTATGATACATGAATGCATATTGTGTGACATGAATAAATCGTGTGGGACATAAATAAACCTTGAGACCGAAAGAAATATTGTGTGACAAAAATAAATATTGTGAGACACAAACAAATATTATGAGACATAAACAAATATTGTGAGACATAAAACATATTGTGAGACATACATAAATAGTATGAGACATAAAAAAACATTGTGAGGCAAAAATAAATATTGTGAGACATGAAGAAATAGTGTGAGACATGAACAAATATTTTGAGACACAAATAAATAGTGTGATACATACCAAAATACTGTGAGACATAAATACATATTGTGAGACATCTATAAATATTGTGTGGCATGAGGAAATATTGTGAGACGTAAAGACATCTGGTGAAGCATAAATAGACATAAAAAAAAATGTTTGACATAAAAACATATTGTGAGACATAAATAAATACGGTGAAACATAAATACATATTGTGAGACATAAAGAATATTGTCAGACATAAAGAAATATTATGAGACATGGATAAATATTGTAAAATATAAAGCAATATTGTGAGACATAAAGAAATATTCTGGGACATAAAACAAATATTGTGTGAATTAAGATATATTGTGATACATAAATAAATATTGTGAGACATAAATAAATACTGTGAGACATGAATAAATACTGTGAGACATAAATATATATTGTGTGACACAAATAAATAGTATGAGACATAAATAAATATTGTGAGACAAAAATTAATATTGTGAGACATAAATAAATAGAGTGAGACATGAATAAATCGTGTAAGACATAAATAAATAGTATGAGACATAATCAAATACTGTGAGACATAAATACATATTGTGAGACATAAGGATATATTGTGAGACATAAAATTACATTGTGAGACATAAAGAAATAATGTGTGACATAAAGAAATATTGTGAAACCTAAAGAAATATTGTGAGACATAAATACATATTGTGAGACATAAATAATTATTGTGTGACATGAGGAAATATTGTGAGGCATAGATACATCTTGTGAGACAGAAATGAATCTTGTGTGACAAAAATAAATATTGTGAAAGACATAAATAAATAATGGGTGACATAATAAAATATTGTGAGATATAAATAAATATTTTGAAACATAAATAACTCTTGTGAGACATACATACATATTGTGAGACATAAATAAATATTATGAAACATGGATACATATTGTGAAACATAAAGAAATATTGTGAGACATAAATACATATTGTGAGACATAAATAACTATTATGATACATAAATACATATTGTGAAACAAATAATATTGTGAGACATAAATAACTATTATGATACATAAATACATATTGTGAGACATGAATTATATTGTGGGACATAAACAAATATTGTGTGACATAAAGATATATTGTGATGCATAAATAAATATTGTGAGACAAAGAAATACTGTGAGACATAAAGAAATATTGTGAAACATAAATAAATATTGTGAGACAAAAAAATATTGTGAAACATAAAGAAATATTGTGAGACAAAAATAAATCTTGTGAGACAAAAATTAATCTTGTGAGACAGAAAAAATATTGTGTGACATAAAGAAATAGTGTGAGACATAAATAAATATTGTGAGACAAAAAAATTGTGAAACAAAGACATTTTGTGAGACATAAACACATCTTGTGAGACATAAATAAATAATGTGTGACATAATTAAATATTGTGAGACATAAATACATATTGTGAAACATACATAACTCTTGTGAGACATGAATAAATATTATGAGACATGGATACATATTGTTAAAACATAAATAAATATTGTGAGACATAAACACATTTTGTGGGACATAGAACATATTGTGTGACATAAAGATATATTGTGATACATAAATAAACATTGTGAGACATAAATAAATAGTATGAGACATAAATAAATACTGTGAGACATAAATAAATATTGTGTGACATAAATAAATATTGTGAGACATAAATAAACATTGTGAGACAACAATAAATATTGTGAGACAAAAAGAAATAGTGGTAGATATGAAGAAATATTGTAAGACATAAATACATATTATGAGACATAAATAAATACTGTGGGACTTAAATATATATTATGAGACATAAATAATTATTGTGTGACATGAGGAAATATTTGGAGGCATAAATACATCTTGTGAGACAGAAAGTTATAAAATGAGACATAGATAAATAATGTGTGACATAATTAAATATTGTGAGACATAAATAAATATTGTGAAACATAAATAACTCTTGTGAGACATAAATACATATTGTGAGACAAAAATAAACATTATGAAACATGGATACATATTGTGAAACATAAAGAAATATTGTGAGACATAAATACATATTGTGAGACATCAATAACTATTATGATACATAAATACATATTGCGAAACAAAGAATATTGTGAGACATAAATACATATTGTGAGACATAAATAACTATTATGATACATAAATACATATTGTGAGACATTAATTATATTGTGGGACATAAACAAATATTGTGTGACATAAAGATAAATTTTGATACATAAATAAATATTTTGAGACATAAATAAATACTGTGAGACATAAAGAAATATTGTGAAACATAAATAAATATTGTGAGACAAAGAAATATTGTGAAACATAAAGAAATATTGTGAGACAAAAATAAATATTGTGAGACAAAAATAAATCTTGTGAGACATAAAAAATATTGTGTGACATAAAAAAATAGTGTGAGACATAAATACATATTGTGGGACAAAAAAAATTGTGAAACAAAGACATTTTGTTTTCATAAACACATCTTATGAGACATAAATAAATAATGTGTGAAATAATGAAATATTGTGAGACATAAATACATATTGTGAAAAATAAATAACTCTTGTGAGACATAAATACATATTGTGAGACATAAATAAATATTATGAGACATGAATAAATATTGTGAAACATGAATAAATATTGTGAGTCATAAATACATGTTGTGAGACATAAATAACTAGTATGATACATAAATACATATTGTGAAAAATAAAGAAATATTGTGAGACATAAATACATATTGTGAGACATAAATAACTTTTATGATACATAAATACATATTGTGAGACATTAATAATATTTTAAGACATAAACAAATATTGTGTGACATAAAGATATATTGTGATACATACATAAATATTGTGAGACATAAATAAATACTGTGAGACATAAATAAATATTGTGAAACATAAATAAATATTGTGAGACAAATAAATATTGTGAAACATAAATAAATATTGTGAGACATAAACAAATCTTGTGAGACATAAATAAATCTTGTGAGACAAAGAAATAGTGTGAGACATAGATAATTATTGTGAGACATAAAGAAATCTTGTGATACATAAAGAAATCTTGTGAGACATAAAGAAATCTTGTGAGACATAAAGAACTCTTGTGAGACATAAATAAATAGTGTGAGACATAGATAATTATTGTGTGACAAAAATAAATATTGCGAGACATACAATTATATTGTGAGTCATAAAAAAATATTGTGAGACATTAAGAAATCTTGTGAGACATAAATAAAAATAGTGTAACTGACAAAGTGTGAGCTTGAAGGAGGATCTTGTGGTGTTCCAAGAACTGTGAAGATCTTGTGGTGTTCCAAGGACTGTGAAGATTTTGTGGTGTTCCAAGGACTGTGAAGGAAGATCTTGTGGTGTTCCAAGGACTAGGAGGATCTTGTGGTGTTCCAAGAACTGTGAAGATCTTGTGGTGTTCCAAGGACTGTGAAGATCTTGTGGTGTTCCAAGGACTAGGAGGATCTTGTGGTGTTCCAAGAACTGTGAAGATCTTGTGGTGTTCCAAGGACTGTGAAGATCTTGTGGTGTTCCAAGGACTGTGAAGGAAGATCTTGTGGTGTTCCAAGGACTGTGAAGATCTTGTGGTGTTCCAAGGACTGTGAAGGAAGATCTTGTGGTGTTCCAAGGACTGTGAAGATCTTGTGGTGTTCCAAGGACTGTGAAGATCTTGTGATGTTCCAAGGACTGTGAATATCTTGTGGTGTTCCAAGGACTGTGAAGATCTTGTGATGTTCCAAGGACTGTGAATATCTTGTGGTGTTCCAAGGACTGTGAAGATCTTGTGGTGTTCCAAGGACTGTGAAGGAAGATCTTGTGGTGTTCCAAAGACTGTGAAGATCTTGTGGTGTTCCAAGGACTGTGAAGATCTTGTGGTGTTCCAAGGACTGTGAAGATCTTCTCTGTGCTTGGTTGAATACGAGAGGCTGAAGTGGCGTTGTGACATTTGTGAAGTGAGAGATAATTGCTTTAAAGACGCAGGCGATGAGATGAGAGATAAACGCTTGAACGTAGGAGAACTAAGAGGTGCATACATAATCCTGAAATGAGAACTTTGGACTTGGAGTTCAAGTTAAGACTGACGGATTGAGGACTAAGTAATCCTGGACTGAGCCTCCCTCCCTGAAGGCCTTACTCCTCATGTAAATATGCCATTATGCCGCCATTACGCCATCAGGCAGCGTGGCGTGCAGGTCAGCGCAGACGGCGTTCATTTTGCTTTTTTTCTCTTTTTTATGTTAATACGTTTCTATGAGTTAATGTAGCGTGACTAAAATCCTAATCAGACATCATTTGTTGGAATATGTGTGACACACTCTTATGAGCGCTTCTTAGACACGCTCTCTCACACGCAATATAACTCTGCAATCCTCACTCTTTCACCTCTCACTGCCTCACTCTTTTACGCCCGGAAGTACAAACACTTACATGTTGTCATTATAATGTTGTCAATAAATTAAACAATTAATTGTTGTCAATAAATGTTATCATTATAATGTTGTCAATTCAATGTTGTCAATAAAATGTTGTCAGTAAAATGTTGTTTTGGGGAGGCGGGGCCGGCAGACCGACAGCGAGGCAGGGCACACTGGAGCCCGCTCCAAGATGGCGGCGAGGAGGCGTGGCCGGCAGTCCAACAGCGAGGCAGGGCACACCTGAGCCCGCTCCAAGATGGCGGCGAGGAGGCGTGGCCGGCAGTCCGACAGCGAGGCAGGGCACACCGGAGCCCGCTCCAAGATGGTGGCGAGGAGGCGTGGCCGGCAGTCCGACAGCGAGGCAGGGCACACCTGAGCCCGCTCCAAGATGGCGGCGAGGAGGCAGGGACGGCAAGCGAGCAGCGAGGCAAGGCACACCGGAGCCCGCTCCAAGATGGCGGCGAGGAGGCGTGGCCGGCAGTCCGACAGCGAGGCAAGGCACACCGGAGCCCGCTCCAAGATGGCGGCGAGGAGGCGTGGCCGGCAGTCCGACAGCGAGGCAGGGCACACCTGAGCCCGCTCCAAGATGGCGGCGAGGAGGCGTGGCCGGCAGTCCGACAGCGAGGCAGGGCACACCTGAGCCCGCTCCAAGATGGCGGCGAGGAGGCAGGGACGGCAAGCGAGCAGCGAGGGAAGGCGCGCCGGGTTCGACGCCGCGAAACTCAGGTGCGGGAATCGCCCGGCTGGGCACAATCATCTAGTCACCTCTTAGTGTGTCAATTAAATGTTGTCCATTTATTGTTGTCAATTAAAAATGTTGTTAATTAAATGTTGTTAATTACATGTTGTCAATTAAATGTCATTATAATGTTGTCAATTAAATGTTGTCCATTTATTGTTGTCAATAAAATGTTGTCAATAAAATGTTGTCAATTAAATGCTGTCCATTTATTGTTGTCAATAAAATGTTGTCAATTAAAAATGTTGTCAATAAAATGTTATCAGTAAAATGTTGTCGATTAAATGTTGTCAATTAAATGTTGTCAATTAAATGTTGCTAATTAATTGTTGTTAATTAAATGCTGCTAATAAAATGTTGTCAATTAAATGTTATCAATAAATGTTGTGAACTACATGTTGTCAATAAAATGTTGTCAATTAAATTTTGTCAATTAAATGTTGTTAATTAAATGTTTTCAATAAAAGGTTGTCAATTAAAAGTTGTCAATTAAATGTTGTTAATTAAAAGTTGTCAATTAAATGTTGTTAATTAAATGTTGTCAATAAAATGTTTTCAATAAAATGTTGTTAATTAAATGTTGTCAATAAAATGTTGTCAATTAAATGTTAATTAAATGTTGTCAATTAAATGTTAATTGCATGTTGTCAATAAAATGTTGTCAATTAAATGTTGTTAATTAAATGTTGTCAATTAAATGTTAATTGCATGTTGTCAATTAAATGTTGTTAATTAAATGTTTTCAATAAAATGTTGTCAAATAAATGTTGTCAATTAAATGTTGTCAATTAAATGTTGTCAATTAAATGTTGTCAATAAAATGCAATCAATTAAATGTTGTTAATTAAATGTTGCTAATAAAATGTTGTCAATTAAATATTATCAATTAAATGTTGTTAATTAAATGTTATCAATAAAATGTTGTCAATTAAATTTTGTTAATTATATGTCGCTAATAAAATGTTGTCAATTAAATGTTGTTAATTACATGTTGTCAATAAAATGTTGTCAATTAAATGTTGTTAATTAAATGTTGTTAATTAAATAATGTCAATTAAATGTTGTTAATTAAATGTTGTCAATTAAATGTTGTTAATTAAATGTTGTTAATTACATGTTGTCAATAAAATGTTGTCAATTAAATGTTGTCAATAAAATGTTGTCAATTCAATGTTGTTAATGAAATGTTGTCAATTAAATAATTAACAACATTTAATTGACAACATTATTTAACAACATTGAATTGACAACATGTAATTAACAACATTGAATTGACAACATTATTTAACAACATTGAATTGATAACATTTAATTAACAACATTGAATTGACAACATGTAATTAACAACATTTAATTGACAACGTTATTTAACAACATTGAATTGACAACATGTAATTAACAACATTTAATTGACAACATTTAATTGACAACAGTTAATTAACAACAGTTAATTAACAACATTTAATTGACAACATTTAATTAACAACATTTAATTAACAACATTTAATTGACAACATTTAATAAACATCATTTAATTAAAAAAATGTATTGACAATATGTAATTAACAACATTTAATTGACAACATTTTATTGACAACATGTAATTAACAACATTAAATTAACAAAATTTAATTGACAACATTTAATTGACCACATTTAATTAACAACATTTAATTGACAACATTTAATTAACAACATTTAATTAACAACATTTAATTAACAACATTTAATTGACATTATTTAATTATTAACATTTAATTGACAACATTTTATTGACAACATTTAATTAACAACATTTAATTGACAACATTTAATTAACAACATTTAATTGACAACATGTAATTAACAACATTTAATTGACAACATTTTATAGACAACATGTAATTAACAACATTTAATTGACAACATTTTATTAGCGACATTTAATTAACAACATTTAATTGATAACATTTAATTGACAACATTTTATTAGCAACATTTAATTAACAACATTTAATTGATTGCATTTAATTGACAACATTTAATTGACAACATTTAATTGACAATATGCAATTAACATTTAATTGACAACATTTAATTAACAACATTTAATTGACAACATGTAATTAACAACATTTAATTGACAACATTTTATTAGCGACATTTAATTAACAACATTTAATTGACAACATTTTATTGATAACATTTAATTAACAACATTTAATTGACAACATTTATTTGACAACATTTAATTGACAACATTTAATTAACAACGTTTAATTGACAACTTTTAATTGACAACATTTTATTGAAAACATTTAATTAACAACATTTAATTGACAACATTTAATAAACAACATTTAATTGACAAAATGTATTGACAATATGTAATTAACAACAACATTTAATTGACAAAATTTATTGACAATATGTAATTAACAACATTTAATTGACAACATTGTATTGACAACATGTAATTAACAACATTAAATTAACAAAATTTAACTGACAACATTTAATTGACCACATTTAATTAACAACATTTAATTGACAACATTTAATTAACAACATTTATTTAACAACATTTAATTAACAACATTTAATTTACATTATTTAATTATTAACATTTAATTGACAACATTTTATTGACAACATTTAATTAACAACATTTAATTGACAACATTTAATTAACAACATTTAATTGACAACATTTTATTGACAACATGTAATTAACAACATTTAATTGACAACATTTAATTAACAACATTTAATTGACAACATTTTATTGACAACATGTAATTAACAACATTTAATTGACAACATTTTATTAGCGACATTTAATTAACAACATTTAATTGACAATATTTTATTGATAACATTTAATTAACAACATTTAATTCATAACATTTAATTGACAACATTTTATTAGCAACATTTAATTAACAACATTTAATTGATTGCATTTTATTGACAACATTTAATTGACAACATTTAATTAACAACATTTAATTAACAACATTGAATTAACAACATTTAATTGACAACATTTACTTGACAACATTTAATTAACAACGTTTAATTGACAACTTTTAATTGACAACATTTTATTGAAAACATTTAATTAACAACATTTAATTGACAACATTTAATAAACAACATTTAATTGACAAAATTGATTGACAATATGTAATTAACAACAACATTTAATTGACAAAATTTATTGACAATATGTAATTAACAACATTTAATTGACAACATTTTATTGACAACATGTAATTAACAAAATTAAATTAACAAAATTTAATTGACAACATTTAATTGACCACATTTAATTAACAACATTTAATTGACAACATTTAATTAACAACATTTATTTAACAACATTTAATTAACAACATTTAATTGACATTATTTAATTATTAACATTTAATTGACAACATTTAATTAACAACATTTAATTGACAACATTTTATTGACAACATGTAATTAACAACATTTAATTGACAACATTTAATTAACAACATTTAATTGACAACATTTTATTGACAACATGTAATTAACAACATTTAATTGACAACATTTTATTAGCGACATTTAATTAACAACATTTAATTGACAATATTTTATTGATAACATTTAATTCATAACATTTAATTGACAACATTTTATTAGCAACATTTAATTAACAACATTTAATTGATTGCATTTTATTGACAACATTTAATTGACAACATTTAATTAACAACATTTAATTGACATTATTTAATTAACAACATTTAATTGACAACATTTTATTGACAACATTTAATTAACAACATTTAATTGACAACATTTAATTAACAACATTTAATTGACAACATTTTATTGACAACATGTAATTAACAACATTTAATTGACAACATTTAATTAGCGACATATAATTAACAACATTTAATTGACAACATTTCATTGATAACATTTAATTAACAACATTTAATTGATAACATTTAATTGACAACATTTTATTAGCAACATTTAATTAACAACATTTAATTGATTGCATTTTATTGACAACATTTAATTAATTAAATGTTGTCAATAAAATGTTGTCAATTAAATGTTGTTAATTAAATGTTGTCAATTAAATGTTGTCAATAAAATGTTGTCAATTAAATGTTGTTAATGAAATGTTGTCAATAAAATGTTTTTAATTAAATGTTGTTAATTAAATGTTGTCAATTAAATGTTGTTAATTAAATGTTGTCAATAAAATGCAATCAATTAAATGTTGTCAATTAAATGTTGTTAACTAATTGTTGTTAATTACATGTTGTCAATGAAATGTTGTCAATTAAATGTTGTCAATAAAATGTTGTTAATTAAATGTTGTCAATTAAATGATGTCAATTTAATGTTGTTAATTACATGTTGTCAATTAAATGTTGTTAATTAAATGTTGTCAATTAAATGTTGTTAATTACATGTTGTCAATTCAATGTTGTTAATTAAATGTTGTCAATTAAATGTTGTTAATTAAATGTTGTCAATAAAATGTTGTCAATTAAATGTTGTTAATTCAATGTTGTTAATTAAATGTTGTCAATTAAATGTTGTTAATTAAATGTTGTCAATAAAATGTTGTCAATTAAATCTTGTTAATTACATGTTGTCAATTAAATGTTTTTAACTAAATGTTGTCAATAAAATGTTGTCAATTAAATGTTGTTAATTATATGTTGTCAATTAAATGTTGTTAACTAAATGTTGTTAATTAAATGTTGTTAATTACATGTTGTCAATAAAATGTTGTCAATTAAATGCTGTTAATTACATATTGTCAATAAATTTTGTCAATTAAATGTTTATTAAATGTTGTCAATTAAATGTTGTTAATTAAATGTTGTCAATTAAATGTTGTTAATTACATGTTGTCAATTCAATGTTGTTAAATAATGTTGTCAATTAAATGTTTTTTAATTAAATGTTGTCAATTAAATGTTGTCAATTAAATGTTGTTAATTACATGTTGTCAATTAAATGTTGTTAACTAAATGTTGTCAATTAAATGTTGTCAATTAAATGTTGTTAACTAAATGTTGTCAATTAAATGTTGTTAATTAAATGTTGTTAATTAAATTATGTTAATTAAATGTTGTTAATTAAATGTTGTTAATTAAATGTTGTCAATTAAATGTTGTTAATTAAATGTTAATTAAATGTTGTTAATTAAATGTTGTTAATTAAATGTTGTCACCTTCTTAGCATTGATTGATTCTTCCGTGTGGACTTTGCAGTTCACACAATCATGAATTTATTTCACGTTTCATTTGTGTGACCACGTTTGTGAACTCTTTGGAAACAGGGCAGCTTGGATTAAGCACTTTGACGGCTTCTTGCCAAAAAAGTGTTCCGTCTGACCTTTCACCTGCTAGGATCTCTCCATGCTTTGTTAGCGTAGCACAGTCATGTCGTACACTCTGCCAATATTGCATGTTTGGAAGTCATTGGAAGTGTGATAACACCACAATGATAACAAAAAATGCAATGCATTCACATATAAATGTCAATTATTACTCAGATATTGTGAAAAATAACATAGTGTGCCTGCACAAAACAAGTTTAATGGGCATTTTAGTTAAAAAATGTGTTTTTATCAACAAATTCAACATTATTTTAACATTATTTTAACAATTGCACATGCATTCTTTTATAAAATATGTCAATCATTATTAAAGATATGGTGAAAAATAACATAGTGTGCCTGCACAACACAAGTTTAATGGGCATTTTTGTTAAAAATGTGTTTTTATCCACTAACTCAACAATTAATTAACATTATTTTAACAACTGTACATGTAATCTTATATAAAATATGTCAATTATTACTCAGATATAGTGAAAAATAACATAGTGTGCCTGCACAAAACAAGTTTAATGGGCATTTTAGTTAAAAATGTGTTTTTATCAACAAATTCAACATTATGTTAACAATATTTTAACAACTGTACATTATTTGTTATATAAAATATGTCAATTATTAATCAGATGTAGTGCAAAATATTATAGTGTGCATGCACAAAATAAGTTTAATAGGCATTTTAGTTAAACATTTGTTTTTATCAACAAATTCAGCATCATTTTAACATTGTTTTAACAACTGTACAAGCATTATTATATAAAATATGTCAATTATTATATCAGATATGGGGAAAATTAACATAGTGTGGGCATTTAATGGGCATTTTAGTTAAAAATTAGTTTTTATCTACAAATTAAACATTATTTTAAATATTTTTTAACAACAGTAAATATATTCCTATGTAAAATATTTCAATTATTACTCAGATATAGTGAAAAATAACAAAGTTTGTGTGCACAAAAAACATTTAATGGGCATTTTAGTTACAAATGTGTTTTTTATCAACATATTAAACATTATTTTAAATATTTTTAACAACTGTAAGTACATTCTTGTATAAAATATGTCATTTATTACTCAGCTATAGTGAAAAATAACATAGTTTGCATGCACAAAACAAGTTTAATTGGCATTTTATTTAAAACATGTGTTTTTATCCACAAACTCAACATTATTTTAACATTATTTTAACAACTGTACATGCATTATTATATAAAATATGTCAATCATTACTCAGATATAGTGAAAAATAACATAATGTGCCTGCACAAAACAAGTTTAATGGGCATTTTAGTTAAAAATGCGTTTTCATCCACTAACTCAACAATTAATTAACATTATTTTAACAACTGTACATGTAATCTTATATAAAATATGTCAATTATTACTCAGATATAGTGAAAAATAACATAGTCTGCCTGCACAAAACAAGTTTAATGGGCATTTTAGTTAAAAATGTGTTTTTATCAACAAATTCAACATTATGTTAACATTATTTTAACAACTGTACATTAATTGTTATATAAAATATGTCAATTATTAATCAGATGTAGTGCAAAATATTATAGTGTGCATGCACAAAATAATTTTAATAGGCATTTTAGTTAAACATTTGTTTTTATCACAAATTCAACATCATTTTAACATTATTTTAACAACTCTACATGCATTCTTATATAAAATATGTCAATCATTATATCAGATTTGGTGACAATTAACATATAGTCTAACTGCACAAAACAAGTTTAATGGGCATTTTAGTTACAAATGTGTTTTTTATTAACAAATTAAACATTATTTTAAATATTTTTTAACAACTGTTAATATATTCTTATGTAAAATATTTCAATTATTACTCAGATATAGTGAAAAATAACAAAGTTTGCCTGCACAAAACAAATTTAATGGGCATTTTAGTTACAAATGTGTTTTTTTATCAACATATTAAACATTATTTTAAATATTTTTAACAACTGTAAGTACATTATTATATAAAATATGTCATTTATTACTCAGCTGTAGTGAAAAATAACAGTTTGCATGCACAAAACAAGTTTAATTGGCATTTTATTTAAAACATGTGTTTTTATCCACAAACTCAACATTATTTTAACATTATTTTAACAACTGTACATGCATTATTATATAAAATATGTCAATCATTACTCAGATATAGTGAAAAATAACACAGTGTGCCTGCACAAAACAAGTTTAATGGGCATTTTAGTTAAAAATGCGTTTTCATCCACTAACTCAACAATTAATTAACATTATTTTAACAACTGTACATGTAATCTTATATAAAATATGTCAATTATTACTCAGATATAGTGAAAAATAACATAGTCTGCCTGCACAAAACAAGTTTAATGGGCATTTTAGTTAAAAAATGTGTTTTTATCAACAAATTCAACATTATTTTAACATTATTTTAACAATTGCACATGCATTCTTTTATAAAATATGTCAATCATTATTAAAGATATGGTGAAAAATAACATAGTGTGCCTGCACAACACAAGTTTAATGGGCATTTTTGTTAAAAATGTGTTTTTATCCACTAACTCAACAATTAATTAACATTATTTTAACAACTGTACATGTAATCTTATATAAAATATGTCAATTATTACTCAGATATAGTGAAAAATAACATAGTGTGCCTGCACAAAACAAGTTTAATGGGCATTTTAGTTAAAAATGTGTTTTTATCAACAAATTCAACATTATGTTAACAATATTTTAACAACTGTACATTATTTGTTATATAAAATATGTCAATTATTAATCAGATGTAGTGCAAAATATTATAGTGTGCATGCACAAAATAAGTTTAATAGGCATTTTAGTTAAACATTTGTTTTTATCAACAAATTCAGCATCATTTTAACATTGTTTTAACAACTGTACAAGCATTATTATATAAAATATGTCAATTATTATATCAGATATGGGGAAAATTAACATAGTGTGGGCATTTAATGGGCATTTTAGTTAAAAATTAGTTTTTATCTACAAATTAAACATTATTTTAAATATTTTTTAACAACAGTAAATATATTCCTATGTAAAATATTTCAATTATTACTCAGATATAGTGAAAAATAACAAAGTTTGTGTGCACAAAAAACATTTAATGGGCATTTTAGTTACAAATGTGTTTTTTATCAACATATTAAACATTATTTTAAATATTTTTAACAACTGTAAGTACATTCTTGTATAAAATATGTCATTTATTACTCAGCTATAGTGAAAAATAACATAGTTTGCATGCACAAAACAAGTTTAATTGGCATTTTATTTAAAACATGTGTTTTTATCCACAAACTCAACATTATTTTAACATTATTTTAACAACTGTACATGCATTATTATATAAAATATGTCAATCATTACTCAGATATAGTGAAAAATAACATAATGTGCCTGCACAAAACAAGTTTAATGGGCATTTTAGTTAAAAATGCGTTTTCATCCACTAACTCAACAATTAATTAACATTATTTTAACAACTGTACATGTAATCTTATATAAAATATGTCAATTATTACTCAGATATAGTGAAAAATAACATAGTCTGCCTGCACAAAACAAGTTTAATGGGCATTTTAGTTAAAAATGTGTTTTTATCAACAAATTCAACATTATGTTAACATTATTTTAACAACTGTACATTAATTGTTATATAAAATATGTCAATTATTAATCAGATGTAGTGCAAAATATTATAGTGTGCATGCACAAAATAATTTTAATAGGCATTTTAGTTAAACATTTGTTTTTATCACAAATTCAACATCATTTTAACATTATTTTAACAACTCTACATGCATTCTTATATAAAATATGTCAATCATTATATCAGATTTGGTGACAATTAACATATAGTCTAACTGCACAAAACAAGTTTAATGGGCATTTTAGTTACAAATGTGTTTTTTATTAACAAATTAAACATTATTTTAAATATTTTTTAACAACTGTTAATATATTCTTATGTAAAATATTTCAATTATTACTCAGATATAGTGAAAAATAACAAAGTTTGCCTGCACAAAACAAATTTAATGGGCATTTTAGTTACAAATGTGTTTTTTTATCAACATATTAAACATTATTTTAAATATTTTTAACAACTGTAAGTACATTATTATATAAAATATGTCATTTATTACTCAGCTGTAGTGAAAAATAACAGTTTGCATGCACAAAACAAGTTTAATTGGCATTTTATTTAAAACATGTGTTTTTATCCACAAACTCAACATTATTTTAACATTATTTTAACAACTGTACATGCATTCTTGTATAAAATATGTCAATCATTACTCAGATATAGTGAACAATAACACAGTGTGCCTGCACAAAACAAGTTTAATGGGCATTTTAGTTAAAACATTAGTTTTTATCAACAGATTAAACATTATTTTAAATATTTTCAACAACTGTAAATGCATTTTTATTAAAAATATGTCAATCATTACTCAGATATAGTGAAAAATAACATAGTGTGCATGCACAAAACAAGTTTAATGGGCATTTGAGTTAAAATGTGTTTTTATCAACAAATTAAACATTATTTTAAATATTTTTAACAACTGTAAATACATTTTTATTAAAAATATGTCAATCATTACTCAGATATAGTGGAAAAATAGCATAGTGTGCATGCAAAAAACAAGTTTAATGGGCATTTTAGTTAGAAATGTGTTTTTATCAAAACATGAAACATTATTTTAAATATTTTTAACAACTGTAAACACATTCGTATACAAAATATGTCAATCATTACTCAGATATAGTGAAAAATAACATAGTTTGCCTGCACAAAACAAGTTTAATGTGTATTTTAGTCAAAAAAAAGAAGTTTTTCTCCATTAACTCAACATTTCATTCATTGATAAAATATGTCAATTATAAGATGCAACTTATTTACTATTTTACATTACATATAAACTAAATGTATTGTTTAAAAAAAATGCACTAGCTTGATGCTAATGTACATTGGAAATGCCATATGGGCGCTAGTGATTAGCATTAGCACCTGCGAGTGTGACACTGAGGTAGAAAAGCGAGGTGGAACGCTGCACTTTATCAGCTTTTATAAGAGCATAAACACAACAAGAGACATTTGGTGGACTATTAACAATTGTTGTTGTTGTTGAACACTGCACTTTATCAGCTTTTATAAGAGCATAAACACAAAAAGAGACATTTGGTGGACTGTTAACAATTGTTGTTGTTGTTGTTGTTGTTGAACGCTGCACTTTATCAGCTTTTATAAGAGCATAAACACAACAAGAGACATTTGGTGGACTGTTAACAATTGTTGTTGTTGTTGTTGTTGAACACTGCACTTTATCAGCTTTTATAAGAGCATAAACACAACAAGAGACATTTGGTGGACTGTTAACAATTGTTGTTGTTGTTGAACACTGCACTTTATCAGCTTTTATAAGAGCATAAACACAACAAGAGACATTTGGTGGACTATTAACAATTGTTGTTGTTGTTGTTGTTGTTGAACACTGCACTTTATCAGCTTTTATAAGAGCATAAACACAACAAGAGACATTTGGTGGACTATTAACAATTGTTGTTGTTGTTGAACACTGCACTTTATCAGCTTTTATAAGAGCATAAACACAACAAGAGACATTTGGTGGACTATTAACAATTGTTGTTGTTGTTGTTGTTGAACACTGCACTTTATCAGCTTTTATAAGAGCATAAACACAACAAGAGACATTTGGTGGACTGTTAACAATTGTTGTTGTTGTTGAACGCTGCACTTTATCAGCTTTTATAAGAGCATAAACACAACAAGAGACATTTGGTGGACTATTAACAATTGTTGTTGTTGTTGAACGCTGCACTTTATCAGCTTTTATAAGAGCATAAACACAACAAGAGACATTTGGTGGACTATTAACAATTGTTGTTGTTGTTGTTGTTGTTGAACACTGCACTTTATCAGCTTTTATAAGAGCATAAACACAACAAGAGACATTTGGTGGACTATTAACAATTGTTGTTGTTGTTGAACACTGCACTTTATCAGCTTTTATAAGAGCATAAACACAACAAGAGACATTTGGTGGACTGTTAACAATTGTTGTTGTTGTTGAACACTGCACTTTATCAGCTTTTATAAGAGCATAAACACAACAAGAGACATTTGGTGGACTATTAACAATTGTTGTTGTTGTTGTTGTTGTTGAACACTGCACTTTATCAGCTTTTATAAGAGCATAAACACAACAAGAGACATTTGGTGGACTATTAACAATTGTTGTTGTTGTTGAACACTGCACTTTATCAGCTTTTATAAGAGCATAAACACAACAAGAGACATTTGGTGGACTATTAACAATTGTTGTTGTTGTTGTTGTTGAACACTGCACTTTATCAGCTTTTATAAGAGCATAAACACAACAAGAGACATTTGGTGGACTGTTAACAATTGTTGTTGTTGTTGAACGCTGCACTTTATCAGCTTTTATAAGAGCATAAACACAACAAGAGACATTTGGTGGACTATTAACAATTGTTGTTGTTGTTGAACGCTGCACTTTATCAGCTTTTATAAGAGCATAAACACAACAAGAGACATTTGGTGGACTATTAACAATTGTTGTTGTTGTTGTTGTTGTTGAACACTGCACTTTATCAGCTTTTATAAGAGCATAAACACAACAAGAGACATTTGGTGGACTATTAACAATTGTTGTTGTTGTTGAACACTGCACTTTATCAGCTTTTATAAGAGCATAAACACAACAAGAGACATTTGGTGGACTGTTAACAATTGTTGTTGTTGTTGAACGCTGCACTTTATCAGCTTTTATAAGAGCATAAACACAACAAGAGACATTTGGTGGACTATTAACAATTGTTGTTGTTGACCACTGCACTTTATCAGCATTTATAATAGCATAAACACAACAAGAGACATTTGGTGGACTATTAACAATTGTTGTTGTTGTTGTTGTTGTTGAACGCTGCACTTTATCAGCTTTTATAAGAGCATAAACACAACAAGAGACATTTGGTGGACTGTTAACAATTGTTGTTGTTGTTGAACACTGCACTTTATCAGCTTTTATAAGAGCATAGACACAACAAGAGACATTTGGTGGACTGTTAACAATTGTTGTTGTTGTTGAACACTGCACTTTATCAGCTTTTATAAGAGCATAAACACAACAAGAGACATTTGGTGGACTATTAACAATTGTTGTTGTTGTTGAACACTGCACTTTATCAGCTTTTATAAGAGCATAAACACAACAAGAGACATTTGGTGGACTGTTAACAATTGTTGTTGTTGTTGAACGCTGCACTTTATCAGCTTTTATAAGAGCATAAACACAACAAGAGACATTTGGTGGACTATTAACAATTGTTGTTGTTGACCACTGCACTTTATCAGCATTTATAATAGCATAAACACAACAAGAGACATTTGGTGGACTATTAACAATTGTTGTTGTTGTTGTTGTTGTTGAACGCTGCACTTTATCAGCTTTTATAAGAGCATAAACACAACAAGAGACATTTGGTGGACTGTTAACAATTGTTGTTGTTGTTGAACACTGCACTTTATCAGCTTTTATAAGAGCATAAACACAACAAGAGACATTTGGTGGACTATTAACAATTGTTGTTGTTGAACACTGCACTTTATCAGCATTTATAATAGCATAAACACAACAAGAGACATTTGGTGGACTATTAACAATTGTTGTTGTTGTTGTTGTTGTTTAACGCTGCACTTTATCAGCTTTTATAAGAGCATAAACACAACAAGAGACATTTGGTGGACTGTTAACAATTGTTGTTGTTGTTGTTGTTGTGGAACGCTGCACTTTATCAGCTTTTATAAGAGCATAAACACGACAAGAGACATTTGGTGGACTATTAACAATTGTTGTTGTTGTTGTTGTTGTGGAACGCTGCACTTTATCAGCTTTTATAAGAGCATAAACACAACAAGAGACATTTGGTGGACTATTAACAATTGTTGTTGTTGTTGTTGTTGTGGAACGCTGCACTTTATCAGCTTTTATAAGAGCATAAACACAACAAGAGACATTTGGTGGACTATTAACAATTGTTGTTGTTGTTGTTGTTGAACGCTGCACTTTATCAGCTTTTATAAGAGCATAAACACAACAAGAGACATTTGGTGGACTATTAACAATTGTTGTTGTTGTTGAACACTGCACTTTATCAGCTTTTATAAGAGCATAAACACAAAAAGAGACATTTGGTGGACTGTTAACAATTGTTGTTGTTGTTGTTGTTGTTGTTGAACGCTGCACTTTATCAGCTTTTATAAGAGCATAAACACAACAAGAGACATTTGGTGGACTGTTAACAATTGTTGTTGTTGTTGAACACTGCACTTTATCAGCTTTTATAAGAGCATAAACACAACAAGAGACATTTGGTGGACTATTAACAATTGTTGTTGTTGAACACTGCACTTTATCAGCATTTATAATAGCATAAACACAACAAGAGACATTTGGTGGACTATTAACAATTGTTGTTGTTGTTGTTGTTGTTTAACGCTGCACTTTATCAGCTTTTATAAGAGCATAAACACAACAAGAGACATTTGGTGGACTGTTAACAATTGTTGTTGTTGTTGTTGTTGTGGAACGCTGCACTTTATCAGCTTTTATAAGAGCATAAACACGACAAGAGACATTTGGTGGACTATTAACAATTGTTGTTGTTGTTGTTGTTGTGGAACGCTGCACTTTATCAGCTTTTATAAGAGCATAAACACAACAAGAGACATTTGGTGGACTATTAACAATTGTTGTTGTTGTTGTTGTTGTGGAACGCTGCACTTTATCAGCTTTTATAAGAGCATAAACACAACAAGAGACATTTGGTGGACTATTAACAATTGTTGTTGTTGTTGTTGTTGTTGAACGCTGCACTTTATCAGCTTTTATAAGAGCATAAACACAACAAGAGACATTTGGTGGACTATTAACAATTGTTGTTGTTGTTGAACACTGCACTTTATCAGCTTTTATAAGAGCATAAACACAAAAAGAGACATTTGGTGGACTGTTAACAATTGTTGTTGTTGTTGTTGTTGTTGAACGCTGCACTTTATCAGCTTTTATAAGAGCATAAACACAACAAGAGACATTTGGTGGACTGTTAACAATTGTTGTTGTTGTTGTTGTTGAACACTGCACTTTATCAGCTTTTATAAGAGCATAAACACAACAAGAGACATTTGGTGGACTATTAACAATTGTTGTTGTTGTTGAACACTGCACTTTATCAGCTTTTATAAGAGCATAAACACAACAAGAGACATTTGGTGGACTATTAACAATTGTTGTTGTTGAACACTGCACTTTATCAGCATTTATAATAGCATAAACACAACAAGAGACATTTGGTGGACTATTAACAATTGTTGTTGTTGTTGTTGTTGTTGTTTAACGCTGCACTTTATCAGCTTTTATAAGAGCATAAACACAACAAGAGACATTTGGTGGACTGTTAACAATTGTTGTTGTTGTTGTTGTTGTGGAACGCTGCACTTTATCAGCTTTTATAAGAGCATAAACACGACAAGAGACATTTGGTGGACTATTAACAATTGTTGTTGTTGTTGTTGTTGTGGAACGCTGCACTTTATCAGCTTTTATAAGAGCATAAACACAACAAGAGACATTTGGTGGACTATTAACAATTGTTGTTGTTGTTGTTGTTGTGGAACGCTGCACTTTATCAGCTTTTATAAGAGCATAAACACAACAAGAGACATTTGGTGGACTATTAACAATTGTTGTTGTTGTTGTTGTTGTTGAACGCTGCACTTTATCAGCTTTTATAAGAGCATAAACACAACAAGAGACATTTGGTGGACTATTAACAATTGTTGTTGTTGTTGAACACTGCACTTTATCAGCTTTTATAAGAGCATAAACACAAAAAGAGACATTTGGTGGACTGTTAACAATTGTTGTTGTTGTTGTTGTTGTTGAACGCTGCACTTTATCAGCTTTTATAAGAGCATAAACACAACAAGAGACATTTGGTGGACTGTTAACAATTGTTGTTGTTGTTGTTGTTGAACACTGCACTTTATCAGCTTTTATAAGAGCATAAACACAACAAGAGACATTTGGTGGACTATTAACAATTGTTGTTGTTGTTGAACACTGCACTTTATCAGCTTTTATAAGAGCATAAACACAACAAGAGACATTTGGTGGACTGTTAACAATTGTTGTTGTTGTTGAACGCTGCACTTTATCAGCTTTTATAAGAGCATAAACACAACAAGAGACATTTGGTGGACTATTAACAATTGTTGTTGTTGTTGTTGTTGAACACTGCACTTTATCAGCTTTTATAAGTGCATAAACACAACAAGAGACATTTGGTGGACTATTAACAATTGTTGTTGTTGTTGAACACTGCACTTTATCAGCTTTTATAAGAGCATAAACACAAAAAGAGACATTTGGTGGACTGTTAACAATTGTTGTTGTTGTTGTTGTTGTTGTTGAACGCTGCACTTTATCAGCTTTTATAAGAGCATAAACACAACAAGAGACATTTGGTGGACTGTTAACAATTGTTGTTGTTGTTGAACACTGCACTTTATCAGCTTTATTAAGAGCATAAACACAAAAAGAGACATTTGGTGGACTGTTAACAATTGTTGTTGTTGTTGAACACTGCACTTTATCAGCTTTTATAAGAGCATAAACACAACAAGAGACATTTGGTGGACTGTTAACAATTGTTGTTGTTGTTGAACACTGCACTTTATCAGCTTTTATAAGAGCATAAACACAACAAGAGACATTTGGTGGACTATTAACAATTGTTGTTGTTGTTGTTGTTGAACGCTGCACTTTATCAGCTTTTATAAGAGCATAAACACAACAAGAGACATTTGGTGGACTATTAACAATTGTTGTTGTTGTTGAACACTGCACTTTATCAGAATTTATAATAGCATAAACACAACAAGAGACATTTGGTGGACTGTTAACAATTGTTGTTGTTGTTGTTGTTGTTGAACGCTGCACTTTATCAGCTTTTATAAGAGCATAAACACAACAAGAGACATTTGGTGGACTGTTAACAATTGTTGTTGTTGTTGAACGCTGCACTTTATCAGCTTTTATAAGAGCATAAACACAACAAGAGACATTTGGTGGACTATTAACAATTGTTGTTGTTGTTGAACACTGCACTTTATCAGCTTTTATAAGAGCATAAACACAACAAGAGACATTTGGTGGACTATTAACAATTGTTGTTGTTGTTGAACGCTGCACTTTATCAGCTTTTATAAGAGCATAAACACAACAAGAGACATTTGGTGGACTATTAACAATTGTTGTTGTTGTTGAACGCTGCACTTTATCAGCTTTTATAAGAGCATAAACACAACAAGAGACATTTGGTGGACTATTAACAATTGTTGTTGTTGTTGAACACTGCACTTTATCAGCTTTTATAAGAGCATAAACACAACAAAAGACATTTGGTGGACTGTTAACAATTGTTGTTGTTGTTGAACACTGCACTTTATCAGCTTTTATAAGAGCATAAACACAACAAAAGACATTTGGTGGACTGTTAACAATTGTTGTTGTTGTTGAACACTGCACTTTATCAGCTTTTATAAGAGCATAAACACAACAAAAGACATTTGGTGGACTGTTAACAATTGTTGTTGTTGTTGACCACTGCACTCTATCAGCTTTTATAAGAGCAAAAACACAAAAAGAGACATTTGGTGGACTATTAACAATTGTTGTTGTTGTTGTTGTTGTTATTGAACACTGCACTTTATCAGCTTTTATAAGAGCATAAACACAACAAGAGACATTTGGTGGACTGTTAACAATTGTTGTTGTTGAACACTGCACTTTATCAGCTTTTATAAGAGCATAAACAGAAAAAGAGACATTTGGTGGACTGTTAACAATTGTTGTTGTTGTTGTTGTTGTTGAACGCTGCACTTTATCAGCTTTTATAAGAGCATAAACACAACAAGAGACATTTGGTGGACTGTTAACAATTGTTGTTGTTGTTGAACGCTGCACTTTATCAGCTTTTATAAGAGCATAAACACAACAAGAGACATTTGGTGGACTATAAACAATTGTTGTTGTTGTTGTTGTTGTTGTTGAACACTGCACTTTATCAGCTTTTATAAGAGCATAAACACAACAAGAGACATTTGGTGGACTGTTAACAATTGTTGTTGTTGTTGAACACTGCACTTTATCAGCTTTTATAAGAGCATAAACACAACAAGAGACATTTGGTGGACTGTTAACAATTGTTGTTGTTGTTGAACACTGCACTTTATCAGCTTTTATAAGAGCATAAACACAACAAGAGACATTTGGTGGACTGTTAACAATTGTTGTTGTTGTTGAACACTGCACTTTATCAGATTTTATAAGAGCATAAACACAACAAGAGACATTTGGTGGACTGTTAAAAATTGTTGTTGTTGTTGAACACTGCACTTTATCAGCTTTTATAAGAGCATAAACACAAAAAGAGACATTTGGTGGACTATTAACAATTGTTGTTGTTGTTGTTGTTGTTGAACACTGCACTTTATCAGCTTTTATAAGAGCATAAACACAACAAGAGACATTTGGTGGACTGTTAACAATTGTTGTTGTTGAACACTGCACTTTATCAGCTTTTATAAGAGCATAAACACAAAAAGAGACATTTGGTGGACTGTTAACAATTGTTGTTGTTGTTGTTGAACGCTGCACTTTATCAGCTTTTATAAGAGCATAGACACAACAAGAGACATTTGGTGGACTATAAACAATTGTTGTTGTTGTTGAACGCTGCACTTTATCAGCTTTTATAAGAGCATAAACACAAAAAGAGACATTTGGTGGACTATTAACAATTGTTGTTGTTGTTGTTGTTGTTGAACACTGCACTTTATCAGCTTTTATAAGAGCATAAACACAACAAGAGACATTTGGTGGACTATAAACAATTGTTGTTGTTGTTGAACACTGCACTTTATCAGCTTTTATAAGAGCATAAACACAACAAGAGACATTTGGTGGACTATTAACAATTGTTGTTGTTGTTGTTGTTGAACACTGCACTTTATCAGCTTTTATAAGAGCATAAACACAAAAAGAGACATTTGGTGGACTGTTAACAATTGTTGTTGTTGTTGAACGCTGCACTTTATCAGCTTTTATGAGAGCATAAACACAACAAGAGACATTTGGTGGACTATTAACAATTGTTGTTGTTGTTGTTGTTGTTGTTGAACACTGCACTTTGTCAGCTTTTATAAGAGCATAAACACAACAAGAGACATTTGGTGGACTGTTAACAATTGTTGTTGTTGAACACTGCACTTTATCAGCTTTTATAAGAGCATAAACAGAAAAAGAGACATTTGGTGCACTGTTAACAATTGTTGTTGTTTTTGTTGTTGTTGAACGCTGCACTTTATCAGCTTTTATAAGAGCATAAACACAACAAGAGACATTTGGTGGACTGTTAACAATTGTTGTTGTTGTTGAACACTGCACTTTATCAGCTTTTATAAGAGCATAAACACAAAAAGAGACATTTGGTGGACTATTAACAATTGTTGTTGTTGTTGTTGTTGTTGTTGAACACTGCACTTTATCAGCTTTTATAAGAGCATAAACACAACAAGAGACATTTGGTGGACTGTTAACAATTGTTGTTGTTGTTGAACACTGCACTTTATCAGCTTTTATAAGAGCATAAACACAACAAAAGACATTTGGTGGACTGTTAACAATTGTTGTTGTTGTTGACCACTGCACTCTATCAGCTTTTATAAGAGCAAAAACACAAAAAGAGACATTTGGTGGACTATTAACAATTGTTGTTGTTGTTGTTGTTGTTATTGAACACTGCACTTTATCAGCTTTTATAAGAGCATAAACACAACAAGAGACATTTGGTGGACTGTTAACAATTGTTGTTGTTGAACACTGCACTTTATCAGCTTTTATAAGAGCATAAACAGAAAAAGAGACATTTGGTGGACTGTTAACAATTGTTGTTGTTGTTGTTGTTGTTGAACGCTGCACTTTATCAGCTTTTATAAGAGCATAAACACAACAAGAGACATTTGGTGGACTGTTAACAATTGTTGTTGTTGTTGAACGCTGCACTTTATCAGCTTTTATAAGAGCATAAACACAACAAGAGACATTTGGTGGACTATAAACAATTGTTGTTGTTGTTGTTGTTGTTGTTGAACACTGCACTTTATCAGCTTTTATAAGAGCATAAACACAACAAGAGACATTTGGTGGACTGTTAACAATTGTTGTTGTTGTTGAACACTGCACTTTATCAGCTTTTATAAGAGCATAAACACAACAAGAGACATTTGGTGGACTGTTAACAATTGTTGTTGTTGTTGAACACTGCACTTTATCAGCTTTTATAAGAGCATAAACACAACAAGAGACATTTGGTGGACTGTTAACAATTGTTGTTGTTGTTGAACACTGCACTTTATCAGATTTTATAAGAGCATAAACACAACAAGAGACATTTGGTGGACTGTTAAAAATTGTTGTTGTTGTTGAACACTGCACTTTATCAGCTTTTATAAGAGCATAAACACAAAAAGAGACATTTGGTGGACTATTAACAATTGTTGTTGTTGTTGTTGTTGTTGAACACTGCACTTTATCAGCTTTTATAAGAGCATAAACACAACAAGAGACATTTGGTGGACTGTTAACAATTGTTGTTGTTGAACACTGCACTTTATCAGCTTTTATAAGAGCATAAACACAAAAAGAGACATTTGGTGGACTGTTAACAATTGTTGTTGTTGTTGTTGAACGCTGCACTTTATCAGCTTTTATAAGAGCATAGACACAACAAGAGACATTTGGTGGACTATAAACAATTGTTGTTGTTGTTGAACGCTGCACTTTATCAGCTTTTATAAGAGCATAAACACAAAAAGAGACATTTGGTGGACTATTAACAATTGTTGTTGTTGTTGTTGTTGTTGAACACTGCACTTTATCAGCTTTTATAAGAGCATAAACACAACAAGAGACATTTGGTGGACTATAAACAATTGTTGTTGTTGTTGAACACTGCACTTTATCAGCTTTTATAAGAGCATAAACACAACAAGAGACATTTGGTGGACTATTAACAATTGTTGTTGTTGTTGTTGTTGAACACTGCACTTTATCAGCTTTTATAAGAGCATAAACACAAAAAGAGACATTTGGTGGACTGTTAACAATTGTTGTTGTTGTTGAACGCTGCACTTTATCAGCTTTTATGAGAGCATAAACACAACAAGAGACATTTGGTGGACTATTAACAATTGTTGTTGTTGTTGTTGTTGTTGTTGAACACTGCACTTTGTCAGCTTTTATAAGAGCATAAACACAACAAGAGACATTTGGTGGACTGTTAACAATTGTTGTTGTTGAACACTGCACTTTATCAGCTTTTATAAGAGCATAAACAGAAAAAGAGACATTTGGTGCACTGTTAACAATTGTTGTTGTTTTTGTTGTTGTTGAATGCTGCACTTTATCAGCTTTTATAAGAGCATAAACACAACAAGAGACATTTGGTGGACTGTTAACAATTGTTGTTGTTGTTGAACACTGCACTTTATCAGCTTTTATAAGAGCATAAACACAAAAAGAGACATTTGGTGGACTATTAACAATTGTTGTTGTTGTTGTTGTTGTTGTTGAACACTGCACTTTATCAGCTTTTATAAGAGCATAAACACAACAAGAGACATTTGGTGGACTGTTAACAATTGTTGTTGTTGTTGAACACTGCACTTTATCAGCTTTTATAAGAGCATAAACACAACAAAAGACATTTGGTGGACTATTAACAATTGTTGTTGTTGAACACTGCACTTTATCAGCTTTTATAAGAGCATAAACACAACAAGAGACATTTGGTGGACTGTTAACAATTGTTGTTGTTGTTATTGAACACTGCACTTTATCAGCTTTTATAAGAGCATAAACACAACAAGAGACATTTGGTGGACTGTTAACAATTGTTGTTGTTGAACACTGCACTTTATCAGCTTTTATAAGAGCATAAACAGAAAAAGAGACATTTGGTGGACTGTTAACAATTGTTGTTGTTGTTGTTGTTGTTGAACGCTGCACTTTATCAGCTTTTATAAGAGCATAAACACAACAAGAGACATTTGGTGGACTGTTAACAATTGTTGTTGTTGTTGAACGCTGCACTTTATCAGCTTTTATAAGAGCATAAACACAACAAGAGACATTTGGTGGACTATAAACAATTGTTGTTGTTGTTGTTGTTGTTGTTGAACACTGCACTTTATCAGCTTTTATAAGAGCATAAACACAACAAGAGACATTTGGTGGACTGTTAACAATTGTTGTTGTTGTTGAACACTGCACTTTATCAGCTTTTATAAGAGCATAAACACAACAAGAGACATTTGGTGGACTGTTAACAATTGTTGTTGTTGTTGAACACTGCACTTTATCAGCTTTTATAAGAGCATAAACACAACAAGAGACATTTGGTGGACTGTTAACAATTGTTGTTGTTGTTGAACACTGCACTTTATCAGATTTTATAAGAGCATAAACACAACAAGAGACATTTGGTGGACTGTTAAAAATTGTTGTTGTTGTTGAACACTGCACTTTATCAGCTTTTATAAGAGCATAAACACAAAAAGAGACATTTGGTGGACTATTAACAATTGTTGTTGTTGTTGTTGTTGTTGAACACTGCACTTTATCAGCTTTTATAAGAGCATAAACACAACAAGAGACATTTGGTGGACTGTTAACAATTGTTGTTGTTGAACACTGCACTTTATCAGCTTTTATAAGAGCATAAACACAAAAAGAGACATTTGGTGGACTGTTAACAATTGTTGTTGTTGTTGTTGAACGCTGCACTTTATCAGCTTTTATAAGAGCATAGACACAACAAGAGACATTTGGTGGACTATAAACAATTGTTGTTGTTGTTGAACGCTGCACTTTATCAGCTTTTATAAGAGCATAAACACAAAAAGAGACATTTGGTGGACTATTAACAATTGTTGTTGTTGTTGTTGTTGTTGAACACTGCACTTTATCAGCTTTTATAAGAGCATAAACACAACAAGAGACATTTGGTGGACTATAAACAATTGTTGTTGTTGTTGAACACTGCACTTTATCAGCTTTTATAAGAGCATAAACACAACAAGAGACATTTGGTGGACTATTAACAATTGTTGTTGTTGTTGTTGTTGAACACTGCACTTTATCAGCTTTTATAAGAGCATAAACACAAAAAGAGACATTTGGTGGACTGTTAACAATTGTTGTTGTTGTTGAACGCTGCACTTTATCAGCTTTTATGAGAGCATAAACACAACAAGAGACATTTGGTGGACTATTAACAATTGTTGTTGTTGTTGTTGTTGTTGTTGAACACTGCACTTTGTCAGCTTTTATAAGAGCATAAACACAACAAGAGACATTTGGTGGACTGTTAACAATTGTTGTTGTTGAACACTGCACTTTATCAGCTTTTATAAGAGCATAAACAGAAAAAGAGACATTTGGTGCACTGTTAACAATTGTTGTTGTTTTTGTTGTTGTTGAACGCTGCACTTTATCAGCTTTTATAAGAGCATAAACACAACAAGAGACATTTGGTGGACTGTTAACAATTGTTGTTGTTGTTGAACACTGCACTTTATCAGCTTTTATAAGAGCATAAACACAAAAAGAGACATTTGGTGGACTATTAACAATTGTTGTTGTTGTTGTTGTTGTTGTTGAACACTGCACTTTATCAGCTTTTATAAGAGCATAAACACAACAAGAGACATTTGGTGGACTGTTAACAATTGTTGTTGTTGTTGAACGCTGCACTTTATCAGCATTTATAATAGCATAAACACAACAAGAGACATTTGGTGGACTATTAACAATTGTTGTTGTTGTTGAACACTGCACTTTATCAGCTTTTATAAGAGCATAAACACAACAAGAGACATTTGGTGGACTGTTAACAATTGTTGTTGTTGTTGAACACTGCACTTTATCAGCTTTTATAAGAGCATAAACACAACAAGAGACATTTGGTGGACTGTTAACAATTGTTGTTGTTGTTGAACACTGCACTTTATCAGCTTTTATAAGAGCATAAACACAACAAGAGACATTTGGTGGACTATTAACAATTGTTGTTGTTGTTGTTGTTGTTGTTGTTGTTGTTGTTGTTGTTGTTGTTCTGTGACCTTGAGGAGCATTAAAAGAGGCAAAAGAGCGGAGACACACTGGAAACATGAAACATGTCGCTGACCTGCCAGCCTGCAGTGAGTGCCATCTCACTTTTCTAAATGTTAATGTGTGTCAGTGCAATGTGAGGTGCAGCTCACTTAAAGACACTCACACGCCCACATTCTCCAACATCTGAACACGCCCACATTCTCCAACATCTGAGCACGCCCACATTCTCCAACATCTGAGCACGCCCACATTCTCCAACATCTGAGCACGCCCACATTCTCCAACATCTGAGCACGCCCACATTCTCCAACATCTGAGCACGCCCACATTCTCCAACATCTGAGCACGCCCACATTCTCCAACATCTGACCACGCCCACATTCTCCAACATCTGAACACGCCCACATTCTCCAACATCTGAGCACGCCCACATTCTCCAACATCTGAGCACGCCCACATTCTCCAACATCTGAGCACGCCCACATTCTCCAACATCTGACCACGCCCACATTCTCCAACATCTGACCACGCCCACATTCTCCAACATCTGAGCACGCCCACATTCTCCAACATCTGACCACGCCCACATTGTCCAACATCCGAGCACGCCCACATTCTCCAACATCTGAGCACGCCCACATTCTCCAACATCTGAGCACGCCCACATTCTCCAACATCTGAACACGCCCACATTCTCCAACATCTGAGCACGCCCACATTCTCCAACATCTGACCACACCCACATTCTCCAACATCTGACCACGCCCACATTCTCCAACATCTGAGCACGCCCACATTCTCCAACATCTGAACACGCCCACATTCTCCAACATCTGAGCACGCCCACATTCTCCAACATCTGAGCACGCCCACATTCTCCAACATCTGAACACGCCCACATTCTCCAACATCTGACCACACCCACATTCTCCAACATCTGACCACGCCCACATTCTCCAACATCTGAGCACGCCCACATTCTCCAACATCTGAACACGCCCACATTCTCCAACATCTGAGCACGCCCACATTCTCCAACATCTGAGCACGCCCACATTCTCCAACATCTGAACACGCCCACATTCTCCAACATCTGACCACGCCCACATTCTCCAACATCTGAGCACGCCCACATTCTCCAACATCTGATCACGCCCACATTCTCCAACATCTGAGCACGGCCACATTCTCCAACATCTGACCACACCCACATTCTCCAACATCTGACCACGCCCACATACTCCAACATCTGAGCACGCCCACATTCTCCAACATCTGAGCACGCCCACATTCTCCAACATCTGAGCACGCCCACATTCTCCAACATCCGACCACGCCCACATTCTCCAACATCTGAGCACGCCCACATTCTCCAACATCTGACCACACCCACATTCTCCAACATCTGACCACGCCCACATACTCCAACATCTGAGCACGCCCACATTCTCCAACATCTGAGCACGCCCACATTCTCCAACATCTGAGCACGCCCACATTCTCCAACATCTGAGCACGCCCACATTCTCCAACATCTGAGCACGCCCACATTCTCCAACATCTGAGCACGCCCACATTCTCCAACATCTGAGCACGCCCACATTCTCCAACATCTGACCACGCCCACATTCTCCAACATCCGACCACGCCCACATTCTCCAACATCTGAGCACGCCCACATTCTCCAACATCTGACCACACCCACATTCTCCAACATCTGACCACGCCCACATACTCCAACATCTGAGCACGCCCACATTCTCCAACATCTGACCACGCCCACATACTCCAACATCCGAGCACGCCCACATTCTCCAACATCTGAGCACGCCCACATTCTCCAACATCTGAGCACGCCCACATTCTCCAACATCTGAGCACGCCCACATTCTCCAACATCTGAGCACGCCCACATTCTCCAACATCTGAGCACGCCCACATTCTCCAACATCTGAGCACGCCCACATTCTCCAACATCTGAGCACGCCCACATTCTCCAACATCTGAGGACGCCCACATTCTCCAACATCTGACCACGCCCACATTCTCCAACATCTGAGCACGCCCACATTCTCCAACATCTGAGCACGCCCACATTCTCCAACATCTGACCACGCCCACATTATCCAACATCTGAGCACGCCCACATTCTCCAACATCCGATCACGCCCACATTCTCCAACATCTGAGCACGCCCACATTCTCCAACATGTGACCTGGTGCGTGCTAGAAGCTTCTGAGCTGCAGGGGGGAGGAGCTTCTGACAGGAACTGTGTTGACAGTTGTTGTTTCAGCACCAGCAGAGGAGACTTCCTCCCTGCGACACATTCCACTTGGAACTGATCTTCCTTCAGGGCTTCCTGGACCTCTGCTCTACTTTGCCAAAGATCAGAGACTAGAACATTCCGTCTTGCAATTAAATGATGCTAATGAAATCTTTGATGGTGACAATCATGTTGTTTACATGACAATCATGTTGTTTACATGACAATCATGTTGTTTACATGACAATCATGTTGTTTACATGCCAATCATGTTGTTTACATGCCAATCATGTTGTTTACATGACAATCATGTTGTTTACATGACAATAATGTTGTTTACATGCCAATCATGTTGTTTACATGCCAATCATGTTGTTTACATGACAATCATGTTGTTTACATGACAATCATGTTGTTTACATGACAATCATGTTGTTTACATTGCAATAATGTTGTTTACATGACAATTATGTTGTTTACATGACAATCATGTTGTTTACATTGCAATAATGTTGTTTACATGACAATCATGTTGTTTACATGACAATCATGTTGTTTGCATTACAATCATGTTGTTTACATGACCATTGTGTGGTTTACATGACGATCATGTTGTTTACATGATAATCATGTTGTTTACATGACAATCATGTTGTTTACATGACAATAATGTGGTTTACATGACAATCATGTTGTTTACATGACAATCATGTTGTTTACATGACAATCATGTTGTTTACATTGCAATAATGTTGTTTACATGACAAGTATGTTGTTTACATGACAATCATGTTGTTTACATTGCAATAATGTTGTTTACATGACAATCATGTTGTTTACATGACAATCATGTTGTTTGCATTACAATCATGTTGTTTACATGACCATTGTGTGGTTTACATGACGATCATGTTGTTTACATGATAATCATGTTGTTTACATGACAATCATGTTGTTTACATGACAATCATGTTGTTTACATGACAATAATGTTGTTTACATGACAATCATGTTGTTTACATGACAATCATGTTGTTTACATGACAATCATGTTGTTTACATTGCAATAATGTTGTTTACATGACAATCATGTTGTTCACATGACAATCATGTTTTTTACATGACAATCATGTTGTTTACATGTCAATCATGTTGTTTACATGACAATCATGTTGTTTACATGACAATCATGTTGTTTACATTACAATCATGTTGTTTACATGAAAATCATGTTGTTTACATGACATTCATGTTGTTTACATGACAATCATGTTGTTTACATTACAATCATGTTGTTTACATGACAATTGTGTTGTTTACATGACGATCATGTTGTTTACATGATAATCATGTTGTTTACATGACAATCATGTTGTTTACATGACAATCATGTTGTTTACATGACAATCATGTTGTTTACATGACAATAATGTTGTTTACATGACAATAATGTTGTTTACATGACAATCATGTTGTTTACATTGCAATAATGTTGTTTACATGACAATCATGTTGTTTACATGACAATCATGTTGTTTACATGACAATCATGTTGTTTACATGACAATCATGTTGTATACATAACAATCATGTTGTTTACATGACAATCATGTTGTTTACATTGCAATCATGTTGTTTACATGACAATCATGTTGTTTACATGACAATCATGTTGTATACATAACAATCATGTTGTTTACATGACAATCATGTTGTTTACATTGCAATCATGTTGTTTACATGACAATCATGTTGTTTACATGACAATCATGTTGTTTACATAACAATCATGTTGTTTACATGACGATCATGTTGTTTACATGACAATCATGTTGTTTACATGACAATCATGTTGTTTACATGACAATCATGTTGTTTGCATTACAATCATGTTGTTTACATGACCATTGTGTGGTTTACATGACGATCATGTTGTTTACATGATAATCATGTTGTTTACATGACAATCATGTTGTTTACATGACAATAATGTGGTTTACATGACAATCATGTTGTTTACATGACAATCATGTTGTTTACATGACAATCATGTTGTTTACATTGCAATAATGTTGTTTACATGACAAGTATGTTGTTTACATGACAATCATGTTGTTTACATTGCAATAATGTTGTTTACATGACAATCATGTTGTTTACATGACAATCATGTTGTTTGCATTACAATCATGTTGTTTACATGACCATTGTGTGGTTTACATGACGATCATGTTGTTTACATGATAATCATGTTGTTTACATGACAATCATGTTGTTTACATGACAATCATGTTGTTTACATGACAATAATGTTGTTTACATGACAATCATGTTGTTTACATGACAATCATGTTGTTTACATTGCAATAATGTTGTTTACATGACAATCATGTTGTTCACATGACAATCATGTTTTTTACATGACAATCATGTTGTTTACATGTCAATCATGTTGTTTACATGACAATCATGTTGTTTACATGACAATCATGTTGTTTACATTACAATCATGTTGTTTACATGAAAATCATGTTGTTTACATGACATTCATGTTGTTTACATGACAATCATGTTGTTTACATGACAATCATGTTGTTTACATTACAATCATGTTGTTTACATGACAATTGTGTTGTTTACATGACGACCATGTTGTTTACATGATAATCATGTTGTTTACATGACAATCATGTTGTTTACATGACAATAATGTTGTTTACATGACAATAATGTTGTTTACATGACAATCATGTTGTTTACATTGCAATAATGTTGTTTACATGACAATCATGTTGTTTACATGACAATCATGTTGTTTACATGACAATCATGTTGTTTACATGACAATCATGTTGTATACATAACAATCATGTTGTTTACATGACAATCATGTTGTTTACATTGCAATCATGTTGTTTACATGACAATCATGTTGTTTACATGACAATCATGTTGTATACATAACAATCATGTTGTTTACATGACAATCATGTTGTTTACATTGCAATCATGTTGTTTACATGACAATCATGTTGTTTACATGACAATCATGTTGTTTACATGACAATCATGTTGTTTACATGACAATCATGTTGTTTACATGACAATCATGTTGTTTACATAACAATCATGTTGTTTACATGACGATCATGTTGTTTACATGACAATTATGTTGTTTACATTACAATCATGTTGTTTACATTACAACCATGTTGTTTACATGACAATCATGTTGTTTACATGACAATCATGTTGTTTACATGACAATCATGTTGTTTACATTACAATCATGTTGTTTACATGACAATCGTGTTGTTTACATGACAATCGTGTTGTTTACATGACAATCGTGTTGTTTACATGACAATCATGTTGTTTACATGACAATCATGTTGTTTACATGACAATCGTGTTGTTTACATGACAATCGTGTTGTTTACATGACAATCGTGTTGTTTACATGACAATCATGTTGTTTACATGACAATCATGTTGTTTACATGACAATCATGTTGTTTACATGACAATCATGTTGTTTACATAACAATCATGTTGTTTACATGACAATAATGTTGTTTACATGACGATCATGTTGTTTACATTACAATCATGTTGTTTACGTTACAATCGTGTTGTTTACATGACAATCGTGTTGTTTACATGACAATCATGTTGTTTACATGACAATCATGTTGTTTACATGACAATCATGTTGTTTACATGACAATCATGTTGTTTACATGACAATCGTGTTGTTTACATAACAATCATGTTGTTTACATTACAATCGTGTTGTTTACATGACAATCGTGTTGTTTACATGACAATCGTGTTGTTTACATGACAATCGTGTTGTTTACATGACAATCATGTTGTTTACATGACAATCATGTTGTTTACATGACAATCATGTTGTTTACATGACAATCATGTTGTTTCTTCTTCTTCTTCTTCTTCTTCTTCTTCTTCTTCTTCTTCTTCTTCTTCTTCTTCTTCTTCTTCTTCTTCTTCTCTATTGTCTTCTTCTTCTTCTCTTCTTCTTTTTTGTCTTCTTCTTCTCTTGTTTTCTTCTTATTGTTATTCTCTTCTTCGTTTTCTTTTTCTTCTTCTTCTTCTCGTTTTTCTTCTTGATTTTCTTCATCTTGTTCTCATCTTCTTCTTTTTCTTTTTTTCGTATTTTCTTCTTCTTCTTCTTCTTCTTCTTCTTATTTTTCTTCTCTTTCTTCTTGTTCTTGTTCTTCTTCTTCTTCGTTTTCTTTTTCTTTTTTTTCTTCTCCTTCTTCTTCTTCTTCTTCTTCTTCTTCTCTTCTTCTTTTTTGTCTTATTCTTCTTCTCTTCTTTTCTTCTTCTTCTTTTTCTCTTCTTTGTCTTGTTGTTCTTCTCTTCTTCTTTTTCTTTTTCTTTTCTTCTTTGTTGCTTCTTCTTTTAATCTTCTTTTTTTCTTCCTCTTCTCCTTTTTCTCTTCTTCTCCTCCTCTTCTTCTTCTTCTTCTTTTCTTCTCCTTTTTCTCTTTTTCTTCTCCTCCTCTTCTTCTTCTTCTCCTCTTGTTCTTCTTCTTCTTCTTCTTCTTCTTCTTCTTCTTCTTCTTCTTCTTCTTCTTCTTCTTCTTCTTCTTCTTCCTCTTCTTCTTTTTCTTTTTCTTTTTCTTGTTTTCGTACTTTTTTTCCCCGTATTTTCTTCTTTTTCTTCATCTTTTTCTGCATCTTCTTCTTCTCTTTTTTTCCTTCTTTTCTTTTTCTCTTTTTCTTGTTCTTCTTCTTCTTCTCTTCTTTTTTTGTCTTCTTCTTCTTCTTCTCTTCTTTTCTTTTTATTCTTCTTCTCTTCTTTGTCTTGTTGTTCTACTCTTCTTCTTTTTCTTTTTCTTCTTCTTTTCTTCTGTGTTGCTTTTTCTTTTAATCTTCTTTTTCTTCTTCCTCTTATCCTTTTTGTTTTCTTCTTCTCATCTTCTTCTTCTTCTTCTGCTTCTTATTTTTTTATCTTCTTCTCTTCTTTTTCTTTTTTTCTTCTGTTCTTATTTTTCTTCTTCTTTTTCTTCTTCTTCTTTTTTTCTTATTTTCTTCTTTTTCTTCTTCTTCTTCTCATTATTCTTGTCATTCTTCTTCTTCATCTTCTTCTTCTTTTTTTCTACACCTCTTCTTCTTCATTTTTTTGTTTTTCATCTTCTTCTTCTTTTCCTTTTTTTCTTCTTTTCTTCTTCTCTTCTGTTTTTCTTCTTCTTATTATTATTTTATTTTTCTCTTCTTCTTTTTTTCTTCTCATTATTTTTCTCATTCTTCTTTTTCTTCTTCTTTTTCTTTTTCTTTTCTTTTTTGTTGCTTTTTCTTATAATCTTATTTTTCTTCTTCCTCTTATCCTTTTTGTCTTCTTCTTTTCTTATTCTTCTTCTTCTTCTGCTTCTTATTTTTCTTTTTTTCTTCTTCATCTTCTTATTCTTTATCTTCTTCTCTTTTTTTTCTTTTTTTCTTCTGTTCTTCTTTGTCTTCTTCTTTTTCTTTTTCTTTTTTTTCTTTTTTTTCTTTTTTTTCTTTTCTTATTCTTCTTCTTGTTTTTGTCATTATTCTTGTCATTATTATTCTTCATCTTCTTCTTCTTTTCTTCTACTTCTCTTCTTCATCATCTTATTTTTCTTTTTTTCTTCTTTTTTTCTTCTCTTCTATTTTTTTCCTTCTTCTTCTTTTCTTTTTATCTTCTTCTTATTTTTCTTCTTCTCATTATTCTTCTAATTCTTCTTTTTCTTCTTCTTTTTCTTTTTAATCTTCTTCTTCATCTTCTGCTTTTTCTTCTTCTTTGCTTCTTCATGTTTTTTTTTTCTTATTTTCTTCTTCTTCTCTTCTGTTCTTCTTCTTCTTATTATTATTATTATTATTATTTCCTTCTTCTCTTCTTCTTGTTTTCTTCTTCTTCTCATTATTCTCTTCTCTTCTTCTTCTTCTTCTTCTTCTTCTCTTCTTCTCTTCTTCTCTTCTTCTACTTTGTCTTTTTCTTCTTCACATATAAAACATGTTATTTTATATAATAAACAGTCCCCTGCGTGCCTGTGATCTGGAGAGTAGTGTACCTATTGAAAAGTCCCCAGCGTACATATTGTGCGTGTGATGTGGTGAGTAGTGTACCTAATGAAAAGACCACGTCCTTGTGCAGCAACAAGGAGTTGGAGGTTGACTTATATTGGAGATAGGTTGGCCTAAGGCCTGTTAATCCCAGCCAGGACGTCAAAGCTCCAAAGTCTGTGGAATATTTGAGATTAAACAAAAGACAGTTCATTTGCATCAGCCTTCTCTTTGCACGCCCGCTAAAGTGCTTAGCGTCCATTCAAAGATATCTTTGAAATAATGTGCGGGTGAAACCAATTTAAGGAGCGGCCACCGCAGACGATGTGCGGGGGAGATTGGCGGGCGTAAGCCTCTTATCGGGGGGGCCGCTATAAAACACACATCGTTCTGTTCCGCCGCTGAATTGCCCAGATATGGAAACACAATAAATGTGACATCTCAAAGCTGGGCTTACAGTACTTGTTAATTATGAAACATTTCCAAATGAAGTTTTCAGAAAGAAAAAGAAGACGACGACAGGTATCGCCAAGGATCATCGCAAAGGTCTTCTATGGCGGGTCATTCCATTTAGCCGCTAATCAACTTGTATTCAGGTGCTCGTCCGCTTTAATGACAATATAGCAGAATGATGAC
>NC_084744.1:4616585-4679085 GCF_033978785.1 Entelurus aequoreus
AGAAGAAGAAAGAAAGATCTCCTCTGGTAAAAAAAAATAAAATAAAATTAAATTAAAAAAATAAATACAATAATAAATAAAATACAAATAAAAAGAGAATACAACAACTTCTATTCAAGTGAACAGACTGCAAAGACAAGATATGACACACTTTATTAAGATATTAGCTCACTTGGAATTTCAGGCCTGCAACATGTTTCAAAGAAGCTGGCACAAGTGGCAAAAAAGACTGAGAGAGTTGAGGAATACTCATCAAAGACTTACTTGGAACATCCCACAGGTGAACAGGCTAAGGAACACTTTGAACTTGGTTAAAATTAGTGGAAGGTAGAGTTCCCATTAAAACATCCACATGTTGCACAATGAGATGTAAGCATGGGATCATGTGTGAATTGCTGTAACTTTGTTAGTAAAATATATATTTTTATTAGTATTTATTTAATATAATAACAGAATTTCATGATTGATATTTATTACAAATTAAGATTCGTAATACATGACAGTAGAATTGGCACACATTGATTGGTGAATCAGAGTGGAAATACACATTAGGCGTGGTGTTGGAGTTGTCTGACTTTTTCGTGTGGCTGTAAACGAATTTGGGGTAGGCTCCAGCCCCCCCCCCCCCCCCCCCCTGTGACCCCGATATGTACAAGCGGTAGAAAACGGATGGATGAATGGATGGGTGGAGGTCCTGCTTCCAAAATAACTTGTACCTTTTACCCCTTACAAATGTCGCATTTAGTTCCCATTAAAACATCCACATGTTGCACAATGAGATGTAAGCATGGGATCATGTGTGTGTTGCTGTAACTTTGTTTGTAAAAATATATATTTTTATTAGTATTTATTTAATATAATAACAGAATTTCATGATTGATATGTATTACAAATTAAGATTCGTAATAAATGACAGTAGAATTGGCACACATTTGATTGGTGAATCAGAGTGGAATTACACATTATGATTGGTGTTGGAGTTGTCTGACTTTTTGTGTGGCTGTAAACGCATCTGGGGTAGGCTCCAAGCGGTAGAAAATGGATGGATGAATGGATGGGTGGAGGTCCTGCTTCGTAAATAACTTGTACCCCTTACAATGTTGCATTTAGTTCCATTAAAACATCCACATGTTGCACAATGAGATGTAAGCATGGGATCATGTGTGCGTTGCTGTAACTTTGTTGTAAAATATATATTTTTTATTAGTATTTATTTAATATAATAACAGAATTTCATGATTGATATTTATTGCAAATTAAGATTCGTAATACATGACAGTAGAATTGGCACACATTTGATTGGTGAATCAGAGTGGAAATACACATTATGCGTGGTGTTGAGTTGTCTGACTTTTTGTGTGGCTGTAAACGCATCTGGGGTAGGCTCCAGCACCCCCCCGCCCCGCGACCCCGATAGGTACAAACGGTAGAAAATGGATGGATGAATGGAATGGGTGGAGGTCCTGCTTCGTAAATAACTTGTACCCCTTACAAATGTCGCATTTAATTCCCATTAAAACATCCACATGTTGCACAATGAGATGTAAGCATGGGATCATGTGTGCATTTCTGTAACTTTGTTTGTAAAATATATATTTTTATTAGTATTTCATTTAATATAATAACAAAATTTCATGATTGATATTCATTACAAATTAAGATTCGTAATACATGACAGTAGAATTGGCACACATTTGATTGGTGAATCAGAGTGGAATTACACATTATGATTGGTGTTGGAGTTGTCTGACTTTTTGTGTGGCTGTAAACGCATCTGGGTAGGCTCCAACCCCCCCCCCCCCCCCCCCCCCCCGGGTTGTTTGTGATGAGAAGTCCAGACCGTGTTAGCTGGTCAGCTACATGGCGATCCAGTTTGAACGTCGGCGGCCAGCAGACTCCCAGATGGCTCGGCCGTCCTTGGCTGGCCTTCCGGTTGTCTGACGCCCCTTCTTATGGCGTCCAAAAATAGCAAGTTGTTCATCAAGACACACCCCTTTCCAAAGGGACTGACTCAACTGGCTAATGAGCGACACTTGCTCGGGGAAGTACTTCATCTTGCTCACAGCTCACACCCTTCTTGTGCACTCCTGTGCTGCACCCTCGCCCGCACTTCCGTACGACGTGTCACATGACCTCACACCCTGGAAATGGACGGAGAGGAAAGTGAAAAAAAAAAAGCCCAAGTCTGCCAGGGAGAAGAGCAGACTGCACACCGCGGGGGGTCCATTTAGTCTTTGTGTGAAGAGACTCGCCTCTCAGGCACACGCGCCTTCGTCAGGGAGATGCTGTCATGTACAAGGTTAACTTCTTTTTACGCTTGTTATGTTCTGCACAATTCATCTTGAACAATGTTGATAGTTCCTTTTTGCTTTTGGCTCGTTGACTTTTGATTTCGAGTCTTGAAGTACGGAAATAGCTGACTAGTCAAAATTAAACATGTGAAATCATGCAAGATGACAAATATAAATTACTTGTTCTCATGAGAGTCAGGGGGGGGGGCTGGAGCCTATCCCAGCTGATCTGTATTGAGAGGCATGGTTATTATATATATATATATATATATATATATATATATATATATATATATATATATATATATATATATATATATATATATATATATATATATATATATATATATATATATATATATATATATATATATTATATTTATATATATATATATATATATATATATATATATATATATATATATATATATATATATATATATATATATATATATATATATAATATATATATATATATATATATATATATATATATATATATATATATATATATATATATATATATATATATACACTAAGGGACATTAGGAGACACTGGGGGACATTAGGGGACTCTTGGGGACACTAGGAGACTGTAGGGGACACTAAGGGACACTAAGGGACACTAAGAGACATTAGGGGACTCTAGGGGACACTAGGGTACACTAAAGGACACTAGAGGACACAAAGGGACACTTGGAGACACTAGGGGACACTCGGGGACTCTAGGGGTCTCTAGGGGACATTAGGGGACACTAGGGGACTCGAAGGTACACTAAGGGACACTAAGAGACATTAGGGGACCCTAGGGGACTTTACGGGACACTAGGGGACACTAGGTGACACTAGGGGACTCTAGCGGACAATAGGGGACACTAGAGGACATTAGGGGACTCTTGAGGACACTAGCGGACATTAGGAGACACTAGGGAACACTAGGGGACTCTTGAGGACACTAGAGGACTCTAGGGGACTCTAGGGTACACTAAGGGACACTAAGGGACATTAAGGGTCTCTAGGGGACACTAGGGGACACTAGGGTACCCTAGGGGACACTAGGGGACTCTAGGGGACTCTAGGGGACACTGAAGGACTCTAGGGGACACTAAAGGACACTAAGAGACTCTAGGGGACACTAGGGGACACTAGGGTACACTACAGGACTTTAGGGGACACTAAGGGACTCTAGGGGACACTAGGGGACACTAGGGGACTCTAGTGGACTCTAAGGGACACTTGGGGACTGTAGAGGACACTACGGGACACTAGGGGACACTAGGGGACTCTAGGGGACACTAAGGGACACTAGGGTACCCTAGGGGACACTAGGGGACTCTAGGGGACTCTAGGGGACACTGAGGGATTCTAGGGGACACTAAGGGACACTAAGAGACTCTAGGGGACACTAGGGGACACTAGGGTACACTAGGGGACTTTAGGGGACACTAAGGGACTCTAGGGGACACTAGGGGACACTAGGGGACTCTAGGGGACTCTAAAGGACACTTGGGGACTGTAGAGGACACTACGAGACACTAGGGGACTCCAGGGGACACTAAGGGACTCTAGGGGACACTAAGGGACACTAAGAGACTCTAGGGGACACTAGGGGACACTAGGGTACATTAGGGTACACTAGGGGACTTTAAGGGACACCAAGGGACTCTAGGGGACACTATGGGACACTAGGGGACTCTAAGGGACTCTAAGGGACACTTGGGGACTGTAGAGGACACTACGGGACACTAGGGGACACTAGGGGACTCTAGGGGACACTAAGGAACTCTAAGGGACACTAGGGGACTCAAGGGGACACTAAAGGACTCTAGGTGGATTCTAGGGGACATTAGGAGCCACTAGGGGACTCTAGGGGGCTCTAGGGAACATTAGGAGACACTAATGGACACTAGGAGACACTAGGGGATTCTAGGGGACTCTAGGGGACACTAGGGGGCTCTTGGGGACTCTAAGGGATATTAGGAGACTCTAGGGGACACTAAGGGACACTAGGAGACACTAGGGGACATTAGGGGACTCTAGGGGACCCTAGGGGACACTGGGTAACACTGGGTCACACTAGGGGACACTAGGGGACACTAGCGGACTATAGGGGACACTAGAGGACATTAGGGGACTCTATAGGACACTAGCGGACATTAGGAGACACTAGGGAACACTAGGGAACTCTTGGGGACACTAGGGAACTCTAGGGGACTCTAGCGGACTATAGGGCACACTAGAGGACATTAGGAGACACTAGGGAACACTAGGGACTCTTGGGGACACTAGGGGACTCTAAGGGACTCTAGGGTACACTAAGGGACACTAAGGGACATTAAGGGTCTCTAGGTGACACTAGGGGACACTAGGGTACCCTAGGGGACTCTAGGGGACTCTAGGGGACTCTAGGGGACACTGAGGGACTCTAGGGGACACTAAGGGACACTAAGAGACTCTAGGGGGCACTAGGGGACACTAGGGTACACTAGGGGACTTTAGGGGACACTAAGGGACTCTAGGGGACACTAGGGGACTCTAGGGGACTCTAAGGGACACTTGGGGACTGTAGAGGACACTACGGGACACTAGGGGACACTAGGGGACTCTAGGGGACACTAAGGAACTCTAAGGGACACTAGGGGACTCAAGGGGACACTAAAGGACTCTAGGTGGACTCTAGGGGACACTAGGAGCCACTAGGGGACTCTAGGGGGCTCTAGGGAACATTAGGAGACACTAATGGACACTAGGAGACACTAGGGGATTCTAGGGGACTCTAGGGAACACTAGGGGACTCTTGGGGACTCTAAAGGATATTAGGAGACTCTAGGGGACACTAAGGGACACTAGGAGACACTAGGGGACATTAGGGGACTCTAGGGGACCCTAGGGGACACTGGGGTAACACTGGGTCACACTAGGGGACACTAGGGGACTCTAGCGGACTATAGGGGACACTAGAGGACATTAGGGGACTCTAGAGGACACTAGCGGACATTAGGAGACACTAGGGAACACTAGGGAACTCTTGGGGACACTAGGGGACTCTAGGGGACTCTAGCGGACTATAGGGGACAGTAGAGGACATTAGGGGACTCTAGAGGACACTAGCGGACAATAGGAGACACTAGGGAACACTAGGGGACTCTTGGGGACACTAGGGGACTCTAAGGGACTCTAGGGTACACTAAGGGACACTAAGGGTCCCTAGGGGACACTAAGGGACACTAAGAGACTCTAGGGGACACTAGGGGACACTAGGGGACTCTAGGGGACTCTAGGGGACACTAAGGGACTCTAGGGGACACTAGGGGACACTAGGGGACTCTAAGGGACACTAAGGGACTCTAAGGGACACTTGGGGACTGTAGAGGACACTACGGGACACTAGGGGACACTAGGGGACACTAAGGGACTCTAAGGGACACTAGGGGAATCAAGGGGACACTAAAGGACTCTAGGTGGACTCTAGGGGACATTAGGAGCCACTAGGGGACTCTAGGGGGCTCTAGGGAACATTAGGAGACACTAATGGACACTAGGAGACACTAGGGGATTCTAGGGGACTCTAGGGGACTCTAGGGGACACTAGGGGACTCTTGGGGACTCTAAGGGATATTAGGAGACTCTATGGGACACTAAGGGATGCTAGGAGACACTAATGGACACTAGGAGACACTAAGGGACACTAGGAGACTCTAGGGGACACTAGGGGACACTAAAGTACACTAAGGGACTCTAGGGGACACAAAGGGATACTCAGTGACACTAGGTGAAACACTCGGGGACACTAGGGGACACTAAGAGACACGAGGGGACTCCTCGTGTCTCCTAGTGTCCCTTAGTGTCTTATGGTTGCTAAGGTGCAGCATGGAGGAGTGCAGGAAGTGACATGGTTGCTAAGGAGGAGTGCAGGAAGTGACATGGTTGCTAAGGAGGAGTGCAGGAAGTGACATGGTTGCTAAGGAGGAATGCAGGAATTGACATGGTTGCTAAGGTGCAGCATGGAGGAGTGCAGGAAGTGACATGGTTGCTAAGGAAGAGTGCAGGAAGTGACATGGTTGCTAAGGAGGACTGCAGGAAGTGACATGGTTGCTAAGGAGGAGTGCAGGAAGTGACATGGTTGCTAAGGAGGACTGCAGGAAGTGACATGGTTGCTAAGGAGGAGTGCAGGAAGTGACATGGTTGCTAAGGAAGAGTGCAGGAAGTGACATGGTTGCTAAGGAGGACTGCAGGAAGTGACATGGTTGCTAAGGAGGAGTGCAGGAAGTGACATGGTTGCTAAGGTTGTTTTGTGTGGTCGATCATGCCTGAGACGTCTGCAGCCTCTCCTCATCTCCATGAAGGCTAGAATCTCTCCTCCAATCAGCTGGCTGGTCTCACACGTGGCCACGCCCACTGTGCCAATAAAGGGATGGATGACAAGAAGAAGAATATCTTCCCTCCCCCACTGGCCTTCCTTTGTATGCTCGGCCTTGGCTTGGCTTGGCTTGGCTTGGCTTGGCTTGGCGCTCCTTGCCCGCCATCGTCTGCACGCCGACACGCCCGACCTTCCGTCACATGGCCGCTTTATAACGCTTCAATTATTAATACAACTATTACTAATGCAACAATTATTAATACAATAACAATTATTAATAGAACAATTATTCAAGTGACAATTATTATTGAAACAAGTATGTATGTAACAATTACTTATGTAACAGTTATTAATAAAACAAGTGTTGTTGCAACAATTATTAATACAACAATTATTATTGTAACAATTATTAATGTAACAATTATGAATGCAACAATTATTAATATAACAATTATTAATGTAACAATTATGAATGCAACAATTATTAATATAACAATTATTATTGTAACAATTATTAATATAACAATTATGTATGCAACTATTATTCATGTAACAATGTTTTATGTAACAATCATTCATGTAAGAATTATTAATGCAACAAGTTTGTATGTAACAATTATTCATGTAACAATGTTTTATGTAACAATTATTCATGTAATAATTATTAATGCAACAAGTATGTATGTAACAATTATTCATGTAACAATTATGAATGCAACAATTATTAATATAACAATTATGTATGTAACAATTATTCATGTAACAATGTTGTATGTAACAATTATTCATGTAATAATTATTAATGCAACAAGTATGTATGTAACAATTATTCATATAACAATTATAAATGTAACAATTATTAACATAACAATTATTATTGTAACAATTATTATTGTAATAATTATTAATGCAACAAGTATGTATGTAACAATTATTCATGTAACAATTATTAATGCAACAATTATTAATATAACAATTATTATTGTAACAATTATTTATGTAACAATTATGCATGTAACAATTATTAATGCAACAAGTATTTATGAAACAATTATATATCTAACAATGATTCATTTAATTAACAATGAATCTTGTAACTATTCATGTAACAGTTATTAAGCAATCAGTCATGTAACAATTATTCATGTAACAAATATTCATGTAACAAATATTCATGTAACAATTATTAATGCAACAATTATTCATACAAAAATAATTATTATAACAATTATTAATAGAACAATTATTGAAGTGACAATTATTATTATAACAAGTATCCATGTAACAATTATTAATGCAACAATTATTAATACAAAAATAATTATTATAACAATTATTAATAGAACAATTATTGAAGTGACAATTATTATTGTAACAAGTATTCATGTAACAATTATATATGTAACAATTATGCATGTAACAATTACTTGTGCAACAATTATTAATGTAACAATCATTAATGCAACAAGTATTTATGTAAAAATTATCCATGTAACAATTATGAATGCAACAATTATTAATATAACAATTATTAATGCAACAAGTATTTATGTAACAATTATGTATGTAACAATGTTTTATGTAACAATTATTCATGTAACAATTATTAATGCAACAAGTATGTATGTAACAATTATTCATGTAACAATTATGAATGCAACAAGTATTAATACAACAATAATTATTGTAACAATTATTCATGTAACAATGTTTTATGTAACAATTATTCATGTAACAATTATTAATGCAACAAGTATGCATGTAACAATTATTCATGTAACAATTATGAATGCAACAGTTATTAAAATAACAATTATGTATGCAACAATTATTCATGTAACAATGTTGTATGTTGCAATTATTCATGTAATAATTATTAATGCAACAAGTACTTATGTAACAATTATTCATGTAACAATTATGAATGCAACAATTATTAATATAACAATTATTCATGGAACAATTTTTTATGTAACAATTATTCATGTAATAATCATTAATGCAACAAGTATTTGTGTAACAATTATGTATCTAACAATGATTCATTTAATTAACAATGCATCTTGTAACTATTCATGTAACAGTTATTAAGCAATCATTCATTTAACAATTATTTATGTAACAGTTATGAATGCAACAATTATATAACAATTATTCATGTAACAATTGTTTATGTAACAAATATTCATGCAATAATTATTGATGCAACAAGTATTTGTGTAACAAGTATTCATGTAACAATTATCAATGCAACAATTATTTATGTAACAATTATTCATGTACAATTATTAATGCAACACTTATTTATGCAACAGCTTTTTGTCAGGAACTGGGGGTGACGAACCCCAAGATGCAGAGATGGCAGGCTTGGTGCAGGAAAACATGGTTTTAATGTTAAAAAAAAGCAGGTAAAACACGAACCAGGAACCAGGAACCAGGAAGCAGGAGGCAGGAAACAGCAAACAGGAACAGGAAACATGAACCAGGGAATAGCTCCCAGCATACAATAAAATGCTAACAAGAGAAGAGGAACCAGGGAGAACTGGAGACAGCATAGAGCAAACAATACTTCAGCCCTGACTGGAGGGCGAGGCAGGTATAAATAGCAGCCGGCTGATTGACAGCAGGTGTGGCCAGGTGCCAATCAGCCGCAGCTGAGGGGAAACAGCGCTCGAGGAGACAAGAAAGAAACTGAACAAAAATAAGAGCGCTGACAGGTAATAAAGCACAGAGAGGAAAAAACTAAACATAACCCAACTGTCAGTGACAAGCCTTACACTTTTCATGTAACAATTATTCATGTAACAATTATTAATATAATAATTATTCATAAAAAATATATTCATAAAAAATATATTCATGTAACATATTCATGTAACACAATATTCATGTAACAATTATTAATGTAACAATTATTAACATAACCATTATTAATATAACAATTATTAATGCAACAATTATTAATATGATAATTATTAATATAACAATTATTAATATTACAATTAATAATATAATAATTATGAATATAACAATTATTAATATTACAATTAATAATATACCAATTATTCATGTGACAATTGTAATGTAACAATTATAATGTAACAAATATTGTTTTGTAACAATAATTTTTGCAACAATTATTAATCTAAAATTTGTTCATGTAACAACAGGTCATGTTTTTAATAAAAAAAATGTCAATTAAACAAATATTAATGTAACAATTGTCAATGTAACAAATATAACAATTATTAATATAACAATTATTAATGTAAAAAATATTAATGTAACAAATGTCAATGTAACAGTTATTCATGTAACAAATATTAATGTAACACAATATTCTTGTAACTATTAATGTAACAATTATTAACATAACCAGTATTAATATAACAATTATTAATGCAACAATTATTAATATGATAGTTATTAGTATAACAATTATTAATATTACAATTAATAATATAATAATTATTAATTTAACAATTATTCATATTACAATTAATAATATAACAATTATTCATGTATCAATTGTAATGTAACAATTATAATGTAACAAATATTGTTTTGTAACAATAATTTTTGTAACAATTATTAATCTAAAAAATTTTCATGTAACAAACTGTCATGTTTTTAATATAACAATTGTCAATTTAACAAATATTAATGTAACAATTGTCAATGTAACAAATACAACAATTATTAATATAACAATTATTCAAGTAAAAAATATTAATGTAACAAATGTCAATGTAACAGTTATTCATGTAACAAATATTAATGTAACACAATATTCATGTAACTATTAATGTAACAATTATTAACATAACCATTATTAATATAACAATTATTAATGCAACAATTATTAATATGATAGTTATTAGTATAACAATTATTAATATTACAATTAATAATATAATAATTATTAATTTAACAATTATTCATATTACAATTAATAATATAACAATTATTCATGTATCAATTGTAATGTAACAATTATAATGTAACAAATATTGTTTTGTAACAATAATTTTTGTAACAATTATTAATCTAAAAATGTTTCATGTAACAAAATTTCATGTTTTTAATATAACAATTGTCAATTTAACAAATATTAATGTAACAATTGTCAATGTAACAAATACAACAACTATTAATATAACAATTATTCAAGTAAAAAATATTAATGTAACAAATGTCAATGTAACAGTTATTCATGTAACAAATATTAATGTAACACAATATTCATGTAACTATTAATGTAACAATTATTAACATAACCATTATTAATATAACAATTATTAATGCAACAATTATTAATATGATAGTTATTAGTATAACAATTATTAATATTACAATTAATAATATAATAATTATTAATTTAACAATGATTAATATTACAATTAATAATTTAACAATTATTCATGTATCAATTGTAATGTAACAATTATAATGTAACAAATATTGTTTTGTAACAATAATTTTTGTAACAATTATTAATCTAAAAATGTTTCATGTAACAAAATGTCATGTTTTTAATATAAAAATGGTCAATTTAACAAATATTAATGTAACAATTGTCAATGTAACAAATACAACAATTATTAATATAACAATTATTCAAGTAAAAAATATTAATGTAACAAATGTCAATGTAACAGTTATTCATGTAACAAATATTAATGTAACACAATATTCATGTAACTATTAATGTAACAATTATTAACATAACCATTATTGATATAACAATTATTAATGCAACAATTATTAATATGATAGTTATTAGTATAACAATTATTAATATTACAATTAATAATATAATAAGTATTAATTTAACAATTATTAATATTACAATTAATAATATAACAATTATTCATGTATCAATTGTAATGTAACAATTATAATGTAACAAATATTGTTTTGTAACAATAATTTTTGTAACAATTATTAATCTAAAAATGTTTCATGTAACAAAATGTCATGTTTTTAATATAACAATTGTCAATTTAACAAATATTAATGTAACAATTGTCAATGTAACAAATACAACAATTATTAATATAACAATTATTCAAGTAAAAAATATTAATGTAACAAATGTCAATGTAACAGTTATTCATGTAACAAATATTAATGTAACACAATATTCATGTAACTATTAATGTAACAATTATTAACATAACCATTATTAATATAACAATTATTAATATCCTAGTTATTAGTATAACAATTATTAATATTACAATTAATAATATAATAAGTATTAATTTAACAATTATTAATGTTACAATTAATAATATAACAATTATTCATGTATCAATTGTAATGTAACAATTATAATGTAACAAATATTGTTTTGTAACAATAATTTTTGTAACAATTATTAATCTAAAAATGTTTCATGTAACAAAATGTCATGTTTTTAATATAGCAATTGTCAATTTAACAAATATTAATGTAACAATTGTCAATGTAACAAATACAACAATTATTAATATAACAATTATTCAAGTAAAAAATATTAATGTAACAAATGTCAATGTAACAGTTATTCATGTAACAAATGTTAATGTAACAATTATTCATATACAATTATTAATGTACACTTATCAATGTAACAATTGTCAATGTAACAATTATTAATGGAACACATATTCATGTAACAATTATTCATGTACAATTATTAATGTAACAATTATTCATGTAACACTTATTGATGTAACAATCGCCAATGTAACAATTATTTATGTAACACATATTAATGTAACAACTGTCAATGTAACAATTATTAATTTAACAATTATTCATGTGACAAATACTAATGTAAGTTATTAATGCAACAACTATTCATGTAACAATTATTCATGGGACAAATATTCTTGTAACAAATGTTCATGTAACAATTATTAATGTAACAATTAATCATGTAACAATTATTAATGCAGCAATTATTCATGTGAAAAAATAGTCATGTGCCTGCACAGCATTGTGGGTAGATGTCAGGACCGTTTAGAGACGCTCACACGTGACAACACATTAATCAATAAAGGAGCCCAAAACTGATCTGTATATATATATATATATATATATATATATATATATATATATATATATATATATATATATATATATATATATATATATATATATATATATATATATATGAATATATGAGTTAGAATGGATGAAAAATACATGTATCTGTCATGTCTTTCGTAACGTGTATGAACATTGCAACAAAAAGTATATATATAGAATAGAATCGAAAGTACTTTATTGATTAGGGGAAATTCAGCACCACAGTTCGCTCACAATAAACAATAAACACTTAGGTATTTTTTACAATATAAATATTAATATAAATATAGTCTATTATACAGCATTATTCACATGTGAAAGATATAAATACAGTCTATTATACAGCGTTAATCACATGGAATTCCTTAATACAATTACTCAGTTAAAAATGTTACTACTTCAACATTTCTCGACCCATGTGAAAAATTCCAACACCAACCATTTCAATTAATTCAGAACATTCAACTATTTTTCAATTTTTCCCAAAAATTTCCAGAAATTCCCAAATTTTCATTAAAATCCCATCGAAATTAATGAGACGTGTTTCCAAGTTCCACACTTCCCACATTTTTTATCTGATTCAAACCATTCCACCTTTAACATATTCCACTCATCCTGGAAATTCAAACTGTCATTTTTCCAAATTCAGAAAAATTCCTGGAATTCACAAAATTCCCTTTTTTTGAAAACCTTTTTTTCCCTTTTTTCTGGCGACTACTCCCACATTTGTCAACCCACTTCAACCGTTCCACCGTCAAAACATTCTTCTTAATCAGGACAAACAACAAAGTTGTTTTTTGAACTGGAATAATTCCCAGTTTTCCCCAAATTCCTGGAATTCCTTAATACAATTTTTTTCATTAAAAATTTTACTACTTTAACATTCCCCAATTCCGACACCAACCATTTCAAAACATTCAGAACATTTAACATGAAGTCATTTTTTTGGACAGGAAAAATTCCCGGTTTTACAGAAATTCCAGGAATTACTTAATACCATTTCTCAATTAAAAATGTTACTACTTCAACGTTCCTCGACCGATTTGAAAAATTCCAACACCAACCATTTCAATTAATTCAGAAAATTCAAGTATTTGAACATTTTCCAAAAAATTCCAGAAATTCCCAAATTTTCATTAAAATCCCATTTAAAAGAATGGGACATTTTTCCAGTTTCCACATTTTTCATCCGATTCAAACCATTCCACCTTCAACATATTCCACTCATCTTGGAAATTCAAACCATCATTTTTTTCAAGTTCATAAAAATTCCAGGAATTCCCAGAATTCTATTTTTTTCAAAACCTTCTTTTGACCCTTTTTTCTGGCGACGACTCCTTCCACATTTGTCAACCCAATTCAACCGTTCCACCGTCCAAACAATCCTCTTAATCAGGACAAAAAAACAAGAACAATTCCCAGTTTTAACAAAATTACAGGAATTCCGTAATACCATTACTCAATTAAAAATGTTACTACTTCAACATTTCTCGACCGATGTGAAAAATTCCAACACCAACCATTTCAATTAATTCAGAACATTCAACTATCTTTCAATTTTTCCCAAAAATGTCCAGAAATTCCCAAATTTTCATTAAAATCCCATTGAAATTAATGAGACATGTTTCCAAGTTCCACACTTCCCACATTTTTTATCTGATTCAAACCATTCCACCTTCAACATATTCCACTCATCCTGGAAATTCAAACTGTCATTTTTCCAAATTCAGAAAAATTCCTGGAATTCACAAAATTCCCTTTTTTGAAAACCTTTTTTTCCCTTTTTTCTGGCGACTACTCCCACATTTGTCAACCCACTTCAACCGTTCCACCGTCAAAACATTCCTCTTAATCAGGACAAACAACAAAGTTGTTTTTTGAACTGGAAAAATTCCCAGTTTTCCCCAAATTCCTGGAATTCCTTAATACAATTTTTTTAATTAAAAATTTTACTACTTTAACATTCCCCAATTCCGACACCAACCATTTCAAAACATTCAGAACATTTAACTTGAAGTCATTTTTTTGGACAGGAAAAATTCCCGGTTTTACAGAAATTCCAGGAATTCCTTAATACCATTTCTCAATTAAAAATGTTACTACTTCAACATTCCTCGACCGATTTGAAAAATTCCAACACCAAGCATTTCAATTAATTCAGAAAATTCAAGTATTTGAACATTTTCCAAAAAAATTCCAGAAATTCCAAAATGTTCATTAAAATCCCATTTAAAAGAATGGGACATTTTTCCAATGTCCACATTTTTCATCCGATTCAAACCATTCCACCTTCAACATATTCCACTCATCCTGGAAATTCAAACTATCATTTTTTTCAAGTTCATAAAAATTCCAGGAATCCCCAGAATTAAATTTTTTTCAAAACCTTCTTTTGACCCTTTTTTCTGGCGACTACTCCCACATTTGTCAACCCACTTCAACCGTTCCACCGTCCACACATTCCTCTTAATCAGGACAAACAACAAAGTTGTTTTTTGAACTGGAATAATTCCCAGTTTTCCCCAAATTCCTGGAATTCCTTAATACAATTTTTTTAATTAAAAATTTTACTACTTTAACATTCCCCAATTCCGACACCAACCATTTCAAAAAATTCAGAACATTTAACATAAAGTCATTTTTTTGGACAGGAAAAATTCCCGGTTTTACAGAAATTCCAGGAATTCCTTAATACCATTTCTCAATTAAAAATGTTACTCCTTCAACATTTCTCGACCGATTTGAAAAATTCCAACACCTACCATTTCAATTAATATCAAAACATTCAAGTCTTTTAAAAAAAAATAATTAATCAGCAACGGCGATAACTCGAGGTCTTCACTGCTTTTGGGGTTTGCACGTAAATAAATCACCAATGAGTGTTTTGCACGTATGTTTAGCGACCGTGACAATGCAACCATTATTTCTATGTTATGCTCTATAGAACTATTATTAATGTTCATTTCCTGTCAATATTAGCTCATTTCTGCTTAAACCTTAATACATACTTCTACTTTCTTATGTTGTTTTAAGCTAGCTTAGCGGTTAGCTTAGTTATTAGCATGCCTGCTCTCGGTGTGTAACATGTTTAGTCTCATCTTCCAGCGTTAATATCACTTGATGATGATACTTTATAGTAACACTTATGATCATTTAAATTCCGTTGTTTTTGAAGGGTAATTAACTTGGAGGAGTGGCGGCACACTGAGTAGGGGGGGCACATAAATAGCTGCCAGCTTGTTAGCCGGGAGACAGAAAACAAACACGGTGTCAACCAGAGGGGAATAGTATTAAAAGCCATCACTCAGCAACGGCGATAACTCGAGGTCTTCACTGCTTTTGGGGTTTGCACGTAAATAAATCCCCACGTATGTTTAGCAAGACAACACGGCCTATTTCCGAGCCGGCGTGTTAATATTTAGCATTCAAAGCCTGATTATTCACACTTGAATGGCAGACTCGCACTCCTCACACGCCAACACGGCGTCACTGTGCTGAAAAGATGGCATTCATTAGCCAAGGTTGTGGCCACTTGGCTTCCAAAAAAACAAAGCCGATGGGGGGGGGGGGGGCTACGTGACTGAATAGAGCAATTTAAGTCGTCGACGTGACCCCGCCGCAGCGCCGCCATTGAGCGAGGCTGAATGTGGCGTTTCCACACGAAAAAAAGGGAAGGCAAAAGGCGGTGAAACATCAAGAATGAGAGCAGATGTGTGGTGTGCAGCATCTCCCAGCCTGGAGACCACGGCCGCCTTCTTCATGCCGACTTGCCCGAGAGCTGCCCAGAGCATGGACAATTAGAGGCTCCCTGGTGCCTCTTTGCTCTCTGTGCGCCCGCCGGCCTGCTCTTAAGGCACTGAGGGGGATGGAGGGGGGGGGGCGATGGGGTCTGGTTTGACGGGCGAGGCCAGAGGCGTAGAGCCGGGGGAGACCTGATCTGGATAATCCCTGGGCCCCCAGAGGCCGGCGTAGCACTCACACTGCTGCCAGGCAAGAAAAAGGGGGGGAAAAAAGCACCCGGGGGGCTTTTTTGAAGTTTACCTGCAAGACGAGCTCATCATCCTCAGGTAAAACTCACCGACTTTGGCAAAGGACGAACACAACCTTGCTCAGCAATGGAAGAATTGATCGATGATATTATTGTGTGAATGCACAATAATAATAATAATAGTGTGAATATTCACAAATATTCTTTTCTAAACCAAATTTCATCTATTTATTCTCCAGATGTTGGCGCTCTATCTTCCACATTTTTCACCCGATTCAAACTGTTCCAACTTCAAACTGTTCAGCCTATTCGGGAATTGCGGGATTTGCCTTGACAAATTAAAAAAAATCCCAGATTTCCCAGAATTCCAGGTTTTTCCCATTCAAAATGAATTGGCCATTTTTCAAACTTCCACCATTTCAAAATGTTTCGACCTATTCAAACTATTCCACCTTCAACACATTCCACTCTTCTGGACATTTTAACTCTAATTCTTACAAGTTCATAAAAATTCCCAGATTTCCCAGAATTCCAGGTTTTCCGGGACATTTTCCCCATTCAAAATGAAATAGTCATTTTTCAAACTTCCACCATTTCCAAATTTTTCAAACGATTCAAACAATTCCACCTTCAACATATTCCACTCATCCCGGAAATTACAACTGTCATTTTTCCAAGTTCATAAAAATTCCCAGATTTCCCAGAATTCCAGGTTTTCCCGGGACATTTTTCCCATTCAAAATGGTATGGCCATTTTTCAAACTTCCACCATTTCCACAATTTTCAACCGATTCAAACCATTTCACCTTCAACATATTTCACTCATCCTGGAAATTTAATCTCTCATTTTTCCAAGTTCATAAAAATTCCCAGATTTCCCAGAATTCCAGGTTTTCCGGGACATTTTCCCCATTCAAAATGAAATTGTCATTTTTCAAACTTCCACCATTTCCAAGTTTTTCAAACGATTCAAACCATTCCAACTTCAACATATTCCACTCATCCTGGAAATTCCAACTCTCATTTTTCCAAGTTCATAAAAATTCCCAGATTTCCCAAAATTCCAGGTTTTTCCCATTCAAAATGAATTAGCCATTTTTCAAACTTCCACCATTTCCAAATGTTTCGACCTATTCAAACTATTCCACCTTCAACGCATTCCACTCTCCTGGAAATTTTAACTCTCATTTTTCCAAGTTCATAAAAATTCCCAGATTTCCCAGAATTCCAGGTTTTCCGGGACATTTTCCCCATTCAAAATGAAGTTGTCATTTTTCAAACTTCCACCATTTCCAAATTTTTCAAACGATTCAAACCATTCCACCTTCAACATATTCCACTCATCCTGGAAATTACAACTCTCATTTTTACAAGTTCATAAAAATTCCCAGATTTCCCAGAATTCCATGTTTTCCGGAACATTTTCCCCATTCAAAATGAAATTGTCATTTTTCAAACTTCTACCATTTCCAAGTTTTTCAAACGATTCAAACTATTCCAATTTCAACATATTCCACTCATCCTGGAAATTCCAACTCTCATTTTTCCAAGTTCATAAAAATTCCCAGATTTCCCAGAATTCAAGGTTTTCCGGGACATTTTCCACATTCAAAATGAAATTGTCATTTTTCAAACTTCCACCATTTCCAAGTTTTTCAAACGATTCAAACCATTCCACCTTCAACATATTCCACTCACCCTGGAAATTCCAACTCTCATTTTTCCAAGTTCATAAAAATTCCCAGATTTCCCAGAATTCCAGGTTTTTCCCATTCAAAATGAATTGGACATTTTTCAAACTTCCACCATTTCAAAATGTTTCGACCTATTCAAACTATTCCACCTTCAACGCATTCCACTCTTCTGGACATTTTAACTCTCATTTTTCCAAGTTCATAAAAATTCCCAGATTTCCCAGAATTCCAGGTTTTCCGGGACATTTTCCCCATTCAAAATGAAATTGTCATTTTTCAAACTTCCACCATTTCCAAGTTTTTCAAACGATTCAAACCATTCCACCTTCAACATATTCCACTCACCCTGGAAATTCCAACTCTCATTTTTCCAAGTTCATAAAAATTTCCAGATTTCCCAGAATTCCAGGTTTTTCCCATTCAAAATGAATTGGCCATTTTTCAAACTTCCACCATTTCAAAAATGTTCTACCTATTCAAACTATTCCACCTTCAACGCATTCCACTCTTCTGGAAATTTTAACTCTCATTTTTCCAAGTTCATAAAAATTCCCAGATTTCCCAGAATTCCAGGTTTTCCGGGACATTTTCCCCATTCAAAATGAAGTTGTCATTTTTCAAACTTCCACCATTTCCAAATTTTTCAAACGATTCAAACCATTCCACCTTCAATATATTCCACTCATCCTGGAAATTACAACTCTCATTTTTCCAAGTTCATAAAAATTCCCAGATTTCCCAGAATTCCATGTTTTCCGGGACATTTTCCCCATTCAAAATGAAATTGTCATTTTTCAAACTTCTACCATTTCCAAGTTTTTCAAACGATTCAAACTATTCCAATTTCAACATATTCCACTCATCCTGGAAATTCCAACTCTCATTTTTCCAAGTTCATAAAAATTCCCAGATTTCCCAGAATTCAAGGTTTTCCGGGACATTTTCCACATTCAAAATGAAATTGTCATTTTTCAAACTTCCACCATTTCCAAGTTTTTCAAACGATTCAAACCATTCCACCTTCAACATATTCCACTCACCCTGGAAATTCCAACTCTCATTTTTCCAAGTTCATAAAAATTCCCAGATTTCCCAGAATTCCAGGTTTTTCCCATTCAAAATGAATTGGACATTTTTCAAACTTCCACCATTTCAAAATGTTTCGACCTATTCAAACTATTCCACCTTCAACGCATTACACTCTTCGGGACATTTTAACTCTCATTTTTCCAAGTTCATAAAAATTCCCAGATTTCCCAGAATTCCAGGTTTTCCAGGACATTTTCCCCATTCAAAATGAAATTGTCATTTTTCAAACTTCCACCATTTCCAAATTTTTCAAACGATTCAAACCATTCCACCTTCAACATATTCCACTCACCCTGGAAATTCCAACTCTCATTTTTCCAAGTTCATAAAAATTCCCAGATTTCCCAGAATTCCATGTTTTCCGGGACATTTTCCCCATTCAAAATGAAATTGTCATTTTTCAAACTTCTACCATTTCCAAGTTTTTCAAACGATTCAAACTATTCCAATTTCAACATATTCCACTCATCCTGGAAATTCCAACTCTCATTTTTCCAAGTTCATAAAAATTCCCAGATTTCCCAGAATTCAAGGTTTTCCGGGACATTTTCCACATTCAAAATGAAATTGTCATTTTTCAAACTTCCACCATTTCCAAGTTTTTCAAACGATTCAAACCATTCCACCTTCAACATATTCCACTCACCCTGGAAATTCCAACTCTCATTTTTCCAAGTTCATAAAAATTCCCAGATTTCCCAGAATTCCAGGTTTTTCCCATTCAAAATGAATTGGACATTTTTCAAACTTCCACCATTTCAAAATTTTTCGACCTATTCAAACTATTCCACCTTCAACGCATTCCACTCTTCTGGACATTTTAACTCTCATTTTTCCAAGTTCATAAAAATTCCCAGATTTCCCAGAATTCCAGGTTTTCCGGGACATTTTCCCCATTCAAAATGAAATTGTCATTTTTCAAACTTCCACCATTTCCAAGTTTTTCAAACGATTCAAACCATTCCACCTTCAACATATTCCACTCACCCTGGAAATTCCAACTCTCATTTTTCCAAGTTCATAAAAATTTCCAGATTTCCCAGAATTCCAGGTTTTTCCCATTCAAAATGAATTGGCCATTTTTCAAACTTCCACCATTTCAAAAATGTTCTACCTATTCAAACTATTCCACCTTCAACGCATTCCACTCTTCTGGAAATTTTAACTCTCATTTTTCCAAGTTCATAAAAATTCCCAGATTTCCCAGAATTCCAGGTTTTCCGGGACATTTTCCCCATTCAAAATGAAGTTGTCATTTTTCAAACTTCCACCATTTCCAAATTTTTCAAACGATTCAAACCATTCCACCTTCAACATATTCCACTCATCCTGGAAATTACAACTCTCATTTTTCCAAGTTCATAAAAATTCCCAGATTTCCCAGAATTCCATGTTTTCCGGGACATTTTCCCCATTCAAAATGAAATTGTCATTTTTCAAACTTCTACCATTTCCAAGTTTTTCAAACGATTCAAACTATTCCAATTTCAACATATTCCACTCATCCTGGAAATTCCAACTCTCATTTTTCCAAGTTCATAAAAATTCCCAGATTTCCCAGAATTCCAGGTTTTCCAGGACATTTTCCCCATTCAAAATGAAATTGTCATTTTTCAAACTTCCACCATTTCCAAATTTTTCAAACGATTCAAACCATTCCACCTTCAACATATTCCACTCACCCTGGAAATTCCAACTCTCATTTTTCCAAGTTCATAAAAATTCCCAGATTTCCCAGAATTCCATGTTTTCCGGGACATTTTCCCCATTCAAAATGAAATTGTCATTTTTCAAACTTCTACCATTTCCAAGTTTTTCAAACGATTCAAACTATTCCAATTTCAACATATTCCACTCATCCTGGAAATTCCAACTCTCATTTTTCCAAGTTCATAAAAATTCCCAGATTTCCCAGAATTCAAGGTTTTCCGGGACATTTTCCACATTCAAAATGAAATTGTCATTTTTCAAACTTCCACCATTTCCAAGTTTTTCAAACGATTCAAACCATTCCACCTTCAACATATTCCACTCACCCTGGAAATTCCAACTCTCATTTTTCCAAGTTCATAAAAATTCCCAGATTTCCCAGAATTCCAGGTTTTTCCCATTCAAAATGAATTGGACATTTTTCAAACTTCCACCATTTCAAAATTTTTCGACCTATTCAAACTATTCCACCTTCAACGCATTCCACTCTTCTGGACATTTTAACTCTCATTTTTCCAAGTTCATAAAAATTCCCAGATTTCCCAGAATTCCAGGTTTTCCGGGACATTTTCCCCATTCAAAATGAAATTGTCATTTTTCAAACTTCCACCATTTCCAAGTTTTTCAAACGATTCAAACCATTCCACCTTCAACATATTCCACTCACCCTGGAAATTCCAACTCTCATTTTTCCAAGTTCATAAAAATTTCCAGATTTCCCAGAATTCCAGGTTTTTCCCATTCAAAATGAATTGGCCATTTTTCAAACTTCCACCATTTCAAAAATGTTCTACCTATTCAAACTATTCCACCTTCAACGCATTCCACTCTTCTGGAAATTTTAACTCTCATTTTTCCAAGTTCATAAAAATTCCCAGATTTCCCAGAATTCCATGTTTTCCGGGACATTTTCCCCATTCAAAATGAAATTGTCATTTTTCAAACTTCTACCATTTCCAAGTTTTTCAAACGATTCAAACTATTCCAATTTCAACATATTCCACTCATCCTGGAAATTCCAACTCTCATTTTTCCAAGTTCATAAAAATTCCCAGATTTCCCAGAATTCAAGGTTTTCCGGGACATTTTCCACATTCAAAATGAAATTGTCATTTTTCAAACTTCCACCATTTCCAAGTTTTTCAAACGATTCAAACCATTCCACCTTCAACATATTCCACTCACCCTGGAAATTCCAACTCTCATTTTTCCAAGTTCATAAAAATTCCCAGATTTCCCAGAATTCCAGGTTTTTCCCATTCAAAATGAATTGGACATTTTTCAAACTTCCACCATTTCAAAATGTTTCGACCTATTCAAACTATTCCACCTTCAACGCATTACACTCTTCGGGACATTTTAACTCTCATTTTTCCAAGTTCATAAAAATTCCCAGATTTCCCAGAATTCCAGGTTTTCCAGGACATTTTCCCCATTCAAAATGAAATTGTCATTTTTCAAACTTCCACCATTTCCAAATTTTTCAAACGATTCAAACCATTCCACCTTCAACATATTCCACTCACCCTGGAAATTCCAACTCTCATTTTTCCAAGTTCATAAAAATTCCCAGATTTCCCAGAATTCCAGGTTTTCCCAGGACATTTTTCCCATTCAAAATGGTATGGCCATTTTTCAAACTTCCACCATTTCCACATTTTTCAAACGATTCAAACCATTCCACCTTCAACATATTCCACTCATCCTGGAAATTCCAACTCTCATTTTTACAAGTTCATTAAAATTCCCAGAGTTCCCATAATTCCAGGTTTTTCACATTCAAAATGAATTGGCCATTTTTCAAACTTCCACCATTTCAAAAATGTTCGACCTATTCAAACTATTCCACCTTCAACGCATTCCACTCTTCTGTACATTTTAACTCTAATTTTTACAAGTTCATAAAAATTCCCAGATTTCCCAGAATTCCGGATTTTTCGGGACATTTTCCCAATTTAAAATGAAATTTTCATTTTTCAAACTTCCACCATTTCAAAATGTTTCGACCTATTCAAACTATTCCACCTTCAACGCATTCCACTCTTCTGGACATTTTAACTCTCATTTTTACAAGTTCATAAAAATCCCCAGATTTCCCAGAATTCCAGGTTTTCCGGGACATTTTCCCCATTCAAAATGAAATTGTCATTTTTCAAACTTCCACCATTTCAACATTTTTCAAACGATTCAAACCATTCCACCTTCAACATATTCCACTCATCCTGGAAATTACAACTCTCATTTTTCCAAGTTCATGAAAATTCCCAGATTTCCCAGAATTCCAGGTTTTCCGGGACATTTTCCCCAATCAAAATTAAATTGTCATTTTTCAAACTTCCACCATTTCCACATTTTTCAAATGATTCAAACCATTCCACCTTCAACATATTCCACTCATCCTGGAAATTACAACTCTCATTTTTCCAAGTTCATAAAAATTCCCAGTTTTCCCAGAATTCCAGGTTTTCCGGGACATTTTCCCCATTCAAAATGAAATTGTCATTTTTCAAACTTCCACCATTTCCAAGTTTTTCAAACGATTCAAACCATTCCACCTTCAACATATTCCACTCACCCTGGAAATTCCAACTCTCATTTTTCCAAGTTCATAAAAATTCCCAGATTTCCCAGAATTCCAGGTTTTTCCCATTCAAAATGAATTGGCCATTTTTCAAACTTCCACCATTTCAACATTTTTCGACCTATTCAAACTATTCCACCTTAAACGCATTACACTCTTCTGGACATTTTAACTCTCATATTTCCAAGTTCATAAAAATTCCCAGATTTCCCAGAATTCCAGGTTTTCCAGGACATTTTCCCCATTCAAAATGAAATTGACATTTTTCAAACTTCCACCATTTCCAAATTTTTCAAACGATTCAAACCATTCCACCTTCAACATATTCCACTCATCCTGGAAATTACAACTCTCATTTTTCCAAGTTCATAAAAATTCCCAGATTTCCCAGAATTCCATGTTTTCCGGGACATTTTCCCCATTCAAAATGAAATTGTCATTTTTCAAACTTCCACCATTTCCAAGTTTTTCAAACGATTCAAACCATTCCAACTTCAACATATTCCACTCATCCTGTAAATTCCAACTCTCATGTTTCCAAGTTCATAAAAATTCCCAGATTTCCCAGAATTCCAGGTTTTTCCCATTCAAAATGAATTGGCCATTTTTCAAACTTCCACCCTTTCAAAATTTTTCGACCTTTTAAACTATTCCACCTTCAACACATTCCACTCTTCTGGACATTTTAACTCTCATTTTTCCAAGTTCATAAAAATTCCCAGATTTCCCAGAATTCCAGGTTTTCCGGGACATTTTCCCAATTCAAAATGAAATTGTCATTTTTCAAACTTCCACCATTTCCAAATTTTTCAAACGATTCAAACCATTCCACCTTCAACATATTCCACTCATCTTGGAAATTACAACTCTCATTTTTCCAAGTTCATAAAAATTCCCAGATTTCCCAGAATTCCATGTTTTCCGGGACATTTTCCCCATTCAAAACTAAATTGTCATTTTTCAAACTTCCACCATTTCCAAGTTTTTCAAACGATTCAAACCATTCCACCTTCAACATATTCCACTCATCCTGGAAATTACAACTCTCATTTTTCCAAGTTCATAAAAATTCCCAGATTTCCCAGAATTCCAGGTTTTTCCCATTCAAAATGAATTGGCCATTTTTCAAACTTCCACCATTTCAAAATGTTTCTACCTATTCAAACTATTCCACCTTCAACGCATTCCACTCTTCTGGACATTTTAACTCTCATTTTTCCAAGTTCATAAAAATTCCCAGATTTCCCAGAATTCCAGGTTTTCCGGGACATTTTCCCCATTCAAAATGAAATTGTCATTTTTCAAACTTCCACCATTTCCAAATTTTTCAAACGATTCAAACCATTCCAGCTTCAACATATTCCACTCATCCTGGAAATTACAACTCTCATTTTTCCAAGTTCATACAAATTCCCAGATTTCCCAGAATTCCAGGTTTTCCCGGGACATTTTTCCCATTCAAAATGGTATGGCCATTTTTCAAACTTCCACCATTTCCACATTTTTCAAACGATTCAAACCATTCTACCTTCAACATATTCCACTCATCCTGGAAATTCCAACTCTCATTTTTACAAGTTCATAAAAATTCCCAGACTTCCCAGAATCCCAGGTTTTCCCGGGACATTTTTCCCATTCAAAATGGTATGGCCATTTTTCAAACGTCCACCATTTCCACATTTTTCAACCTATTCAAACCATTCCCCCTTCAACATATTCCACTCATCCTAGAAATTTAAACTGTCACCTTTCCAAATTCAAAAAAATTCCCGGAATTCCCTTTTTTTAAACCCTTTTTTGACCTTTTTTTTGGCGAATACTCCTCCCACATTTGTCAACCCACTTCAACCGTTCAACTGTCCAAACATTCCTCTTAATCAGGCAAAAGAACAAAGTTGTTTTTTGAACTGGAAAAATTCCGGATTTCCCAAATTCCTGGAATTCCTTATTACCATTTGTTTAAATAAAAATGTTACTACTTTAATATTCCTCAATTCCAACACCAACCATTTCAAAACATTCAGAACATTTAAGTATTTTAACATTTTCCAAAAAATTCCCGCTTTTCCCCAAATTCCCAAATTTCACTGAAACTCCCATTGAAATGAGCGGGACATTTTTCAAAGTTCCACAATTCCCACATTTTTTATCCAATTCAAACCGTTCCAACTCCAAAATATTTAGCCTGTTCAAAATTGTGTGCTCTCCTTCAGCAATTTAAAACAATTCCCGGATTTCCAGGAATTCCCAATTTTTAGTGACGTTTTCCCCATTCCAAATGAATTGTCCATTTTTTAAACTTCCACAATTTGCACATTTTTCAACCTATTCAAACCATTGCAACATCAACACATTCCACGCATCCAACCAACACTTTCCCAAGTTCCAAACCAAATTCCGTTTTTCCTGGAAATTCAAACTCTTCAACATTCAAACCATTCCAACATTCACACTACATTCTGTCAGCATTTCACTTCAACGTCAGCATTGGAGCATTCACACCTCATCCAGTTATTAATGTTATTAATATTCATATTATTATTATTGGGGACGTTCCAATCAGGGTTTTCTCCTGCAGATGTCTGATACTGTCTGACACCAAAACCAATCATTTGTTTATGGTGAGTTTATGGGAGTTTGTACACATTAAGAAACACCACCAACTTATAAAAAGATCTAATCCAGGGATGTCAAAGTCAAATACAAACTACAAAAGCAGTGAAGTTGTCACGTTGTGTAAATGGTAAATAAATTATATTCAACTGAATAGACTGCAAAGACAAGATATTTCACGTTCACACTTAGAAACGTCCTTTTTACACTTCTCCACTTTGCATCAGTCCATCTTAAATGAGCTCGGGCCCAGCGAAGCGTTTCTGGGTGTTGTTGATAAATGGCTGTGGCTTTATATAGTAGAGTTTTAACTTGGACTTAGAGATGCAGCGACCAACTGTAGTTACTAACAGTGGTTTTCTGAAGTGTTCCTGAGCCTATGTGGTGATATCCTTTACACACTGATGTCGCATTTTGATGCAGTCCACCCTGAGGGATCAAGGGTCACGGGCAATCAATGTTGGTTTTCAGCCTTGCTGCCTACTTGCAGTGATGACTTTGACACGTAGGATCTAATCCCGCTAGTATTTTTTATTTGTATTTATTTGTTTTATTTATTGCAATGTTCACGGATACATATATTTTAATGCATTCTAACTCATATATATATACTTTTTGTTGCAATGTTCACAATCGTTGTGAAAGACATGACAGATAAATATATTTTTAATGCATTCTAACTCATATATATACTTTTTGTTGCAATGTTCACGGATACATATATTTTAATGAATTCTAACTTATATATATACTTTTTGTTGCAATGTTCACAGATACATATATTTTAATGAATTCTAACTTATATATATACTTTTTGTTACAATGTTCACAGATACATACATTTTAATGCATTCTAACTCATATATATGTAATTTTTGTTGCAATGTTCACGGATACATACATTTTAATGCATTCTAACTCATATATATATATACTTTTTGGTGCAATGTTCACACTCGTTATGAAAGACATGACTGATAAATATATTTTAATGCATTCTAATTCATATATATACATTTTTGTTGCAATATTCCCAATCGTTTTATTTGTTTAGTTGAAAAAAGAAATACAAAAAAAAACATTTTAAAAAAAGAAATACAATAAAAACATGTACTTTAAAAAAAAAAATACAAAAATGAAAAAAACGTGTTTTAAAAAAAATTAAATACAAAAAATCATGTATTAAAACAAATTGAAATACAATAAAAACACGTATTTTTGTGTTTGAAAAAACCCAAAAAGGCTATAGTTGAATGCATTCTAACTCATATATATATATATATATATATATATATATATATATATATATATATATATATATATACATATATATATATATATATATATATATATATATATATATATATATATATATATATATATATATATATATATATATAATGTTCACAATCGTTTTATTTGTTTAGTTAAAACAAATTAAATACAATAAAAACATGTACTTTAAAAAAAATAAAAAATAAAAATGAAATACAAGAAAAACATGTATTTAAATATAACAAATACAATGAAAAACATGTATTTTTATTTGTTTATTAAAAAATTAAATACAATTAAAACATGTATTTAAAAAAATTATTAAAAAAATGGAATACAATAAAAACATGTATTTTTTGTGTTTGAAAAAACAAAAAGGATATATTTTTAATAAATTCTAACTCATATATATACTTTTTGTTGCAATGTTCACAATCATTATGAAATACATGACATATAAATATATATTTTAATACATTCTAACTCATATATATATATATATATATATATATATATATATATATATATATATATATATATATATATATATATATATATATATATATATATATTTATATATATATATATATATATATATATATATATATATATATATATATATATATATATATATATATATATATATATATATATATATGATATACGCATTGCCGTTGTTAGGCCTATTTTAGGGGGGCTCAAGCCACCCTAAATAATTTGGTGTTAAAAAAAAAAAAAAAAAAAAAAAAAAAAATATATATATATATATTTTTTTTTATATATATATATATATATATATATATATATATATATATATATATATATATATATATATATATATATATATATATATATACACTTTTTGTTGCAATGTTCACGGATACATATATTTTAATACATTCTAATTCATATATATACCTTTTGTTGCAATGTTCACAATCGTTGTATTTGTTTAGTTAAAAAAGAAATACAATAAAAACATGTAGTTTAAAAAATATATATACAAAAATGAAATACAAAAAAACATGTATTTAAAAAAAAAAGGAAAAAAAAGAAATACAATTAAAAAAATGTATTTAAAAAATTATTTTTTCAAATTAAACACAATAAAAACAATTTTTTTAGGTTTGAAAAAAACAAAAAGGATATATTTTAATGCATTCTAACATATATATATATATATATATATATATATATATATATATATATATATATATATATATATATATATATATATATATATATATATATGTATATACTTTTTGTTGCAATGTTCACAATCGTTTTATTTGTTTAGTTAAAAGAAACAACATACAATAAAAACATGTACTTTAAAAAAAATACAATAAAAAAGGTATTAAAAAAGAAATACAATGAAAAATGTTTATTTTAAATTGTTTAATAAAAGATGAATTACAATAAAAACATGTATTTTAAAAAAAAAGAAATACAATAAAAACACATATTTTTTGTGTTTGAAAAAAACAAAAAGGATATATTTTAATGCATTCTAACTCATATAGTCCTTCATACCGACAGCCATCAGACTGTATAATGCACATGTTCCTTTTTGACTGAACTTGAATGTATAATATACTGTATTTATGTTATTCACATGTGAATAATGCTGTATAATAGACTGTATTTATATTATTCACATGTGAATAATGCTGTATAATAGACTGTATTTATGTTATTCACATGTGAATAATGCTATATAATAGACTATTTATATTATTCACATGTGAATAATGCTGTGTAATAGACTGTATTTATATTATTCACATGTGAATAATTCTGTATAATAGACTGTATTTATATTATTCACATGTGAATAACGCTGTATAATAGACTGTATTTATATTATTCACATGTGAATAATGCTGTATAATAGACTGTATTTCTATTATTCACATGTGAATAATGCTGTATAATAGACTGTATTTATATTATTCACATGTGAATAATGCTGTATAATAGACTGTATTTATATTATTCACATGTGAATAATGCTGTATAATAGACTGTATTTATATTATTCACATGTGAATAATGCTGTATAATAGACTGTATTTATATTATTCACATGTGAATAATGCTGTATAATAGACTGTATTTATATTATTCACATGTGAATAATGATGTATAATAGACTGTATTTATATTAATATTTATATTGTAAAAAATACCTAAGTGTTTATTGTTTATTGTGAGCAAACTGTGGTGCTGAATTTCCCCCAGGGATCAATAAAGTACTTTCGATTCTATTCTATATATATACTTTTTGTTGCAATGTTCATACGCGTTACGAAAGACATGACAGATACATGTATTTTTCATCCATTCTAACTCATATATTTATATAAATATATATATATATATAGTTTGTGTTGCAATGTTCACACTTATTATGAAAGACATGACAGCTAAATATATTTTTAACTCGTCTGCTTACAGCGTGGCTAATTGAAAGAATGTATTAATCACAAAGATTATTATCAAGGTTAAGGTCAGGCTGATTACAAAAGTAAATATAATTAAATATACTTCTAGTCCTAGAAACTGATGAAACAATCTTGCATACAATTATGCAGTGCGAGATCAATTCCAACTAAATTAATAATAAATAACACAAACAAACTTGTTTCATAAATAAACTGTGAATCAAATTTAGGTGCAAATCAAAATACAGCTTTACCACTTTAGTCATCATGTTTGCTCTTACTTGAGTGCCAGACATCTTCTGTTTGACATTGTCATTACTGCCACAAGTGGTGGAAAAGTGTATTACAACTGAGTACCCAACAATGGGCCACGGCCCTATGGTTAAGAAACACTGTGTTAGTGTTCGTCAATGAATAAAAGAACAGTTTCCCTAGCTCTACATACTGTAAATACTGTAAGTACTTTAAGTACTGTACATACTGCAAGTGCCACAATGTATGGTATCATCACTGGCTACTACACGGTATTGGGAAATCACTTATTCACATCCAAGGCTTTGAAAACCAAAACACTAGAAAATCTCAAAAAACAAACAATTGGAGTTCAAACAAAAGTTTGAGTTAAAAGTGTCATCGTCGATGATTCTATGAGAGTGCGGCTCACGATTTTTCTGTGATTCACTCGTCCTCTATGCCGAGTTCATGTCATGCTGACCAAAACACCAGTGTTAGAGGATTTAAAAAGAAATAAAATACAATAAAAAACGTGTATTTAAAAAAAAAGGTTAAAAAAGAAATACAATGAAAAACATGTATTTTTATTTAATAAAAACAATGAAATACTATAAAAACATATTTTTATTTGTTTAATAAAACAAATGAAATACAATAAAAACATGTATTTTTATTTAATAAAAAAAATATTACAATGAAAAACATGTATTTTTATTTGTTTAATAAAAAATGAACTTGTTTTTTATATATTTAATAAAAATGAAATACAATAATAACATGTGTTTTTATTTGTTTAAACAAAAACTGAAATACAATGAACAACGTGTGATTTTATTTGTTTAATAAACAATGATACACAATAAAAACATGTATTTTTATTTGTTCATCAAAAAATTTAATACAATAAAAAAATGTGTATACAAATAAAATACAATGAAAAACATGTATTTTTATTTGTTTGATAAAAAATGAACTATAATAAAAGAAGTGTATTTAAAAAAATGTATATACAAAAAATTAAATACAATAAAAAACGTGTATTTTATTTGTTTAAAAAAATGAATTACAATGAAAAACATGTATTTTATTTGTTTAATAAAAAATTCAACTATGAAAAACATTTATTTTTATTTAATTAAAAAAATGAAATACAATAAATACATATATTTTTATTAGTTTAATAAAATTAATGAAATACAATAAAAACATGTATTTTTATTTAATAAAAAAAAATTACAATGAAAACATGTATTTTTATTTGTTTAACAGAAAAAATAATTACAATAAAAAACATGTATTTTATTTGTTTAAGAAAAATGAAATACAATGAAAAACATCTAATTTATTTGTTTGATAAAAATTGATATACAATAAAAACATGTATTTTTATTTGTTTAATAAAAATGAAATACAATAAAAACGTGTTTTTATTTGTTTAAACAAAAACTGAAATACAATGAACAACATGTGATTTTATTTGTTTAATAAACAATGATATACAATAAAAACATGTATTTGTATTGTTTAATAAAACGTGTATTACAATGAAAAACATGTATTTTTATTGTTCATAAAAAAATTAAATACAATACAAAACGTGTTTTTAACAAAAATACAATGAAAAACATGTATTCGTATTTGTTTAATAAAAAAATGAACTACAATACAAAACGTGTATTTAAAAAAATATATACACAAAAATTAAAAACAAAGAATTTGTTTTTATTTTTTTTGTTTAAAAAAATGAATTACAATGAAAAACATGTATTTTATTTGTTTAAAAAAAAAAAACAATAAAAACAAATGTTTTTATTTGTTTGATAAAAAATTGAACAATAAAAGCATGTTTTTTTTATTTGTTTAATAAATACATGAAATACAATGAAAAACATGTATTTTATTTGTTTCATTAAAAAACATGAAATACAATAAAACATGTATTAAAAAAAATAAATACAATGAAAAACATGTATTTGTATTTGTTTAATGCAAAAAATAAATACAAGGAAAAACATGTATTGTATTTGTTCAATTAAGAAAAATTAAATACAATTTAAAAAAAAAAGTATTTTAAAGAAATACATAGTAATACAAAATGAAGTACAATGAAAAACATGTAGTTCATGTGTTTAATAAAAAAAAGAAAAACAATAAAAACGTGTATTTAAAAAATGTATATACAATTTTAAATACAATAAAAAACATGAATTAAAAAAAGGATTACATTGAAAAGCATGTATTTTTATTTAATTTAAAAAAATGAAATACAATAAAAACATGTTTGTTTAATAAAAAATGAATTACAATGAAAAACGTGTATTTTATTTGTTTAATAAAAACAGTGAAACAATAAAAACATGTATTTTTATTTGTTCAATAAAAAAAAAATAACATAAAAACATGTATTTTTATTTGTTTAATAAAAAAATGAATTACAATGAAAAACATGTATTTTAATTGTTTGATTAAAAAATTAATTACAATAAAAACATATATTAAAAAAAAGAAATATAATAAAGAACATGTATTTCTTTTAATAAAAAAATATATAATGAAAGAAATGTATTGTATTTGTTTAATTAAGAACAATTAATCACAATAAAAAAGTGTATGTTAAAGAAAAAAAAAGTAATACAAAAATGAATTACAATGAAAAACATGTATTTTATTTGTTTAATAAAAACAGTGAAACAATAAAATCAGGTATTTTATTTGTTTAATAAAAAAAGAAATACAATTTAAAAAAAATTGTATTTGTTCAATAAAAAAATGAAATAAAATAAAAACATGTATTTGCAGGGGCGTCACTAGCTTTTAAGGACAGGGGGGGCTTAGCCCCCAGGAGATGCACAGGATGCGAGCGAACGAAGCGCACGAGCACAAAACTTCACAAACGGCTAACAAAGACTTAGAAATTATTCATTTAACTAAGAATATTTAAATACAATACAAAAAGTGTATGTTAAAGAAAAAACATGTAATACAAAAATTAAGTACAATGAAAAACATTTATTTTATTTGTTTAATAAAAACAAGAAATACAATAAAAACTTGTATTTTTTGTGTTTGAAAAAACAAAAAAAGATTGTAATGCCATCAATACATCAAAGTCATTAGTGTCTGTCAAGCCAATATTTTTGACTTGGTTTCACTTTCATTTTGAAGAGTTCGACTACGGACCGTGAACCGACTCCACACAACAGTTTGAAACTTGCAACTTCTCGTCCACTTCCAAGACGGAGCGGAAAAGAGAGCAGCGCTCGTCCTCCGCGGCCATTCTCCGCCTTCATTAAAGTCGAATTTCTCCTGGAAATGTGCTGATGTATTGACCCGCCCGACGGTACGCCACGCCAAAGAAGCTCGTTGACGAGTCGTCCCCGCGTGAATTCGGTGGCGGTCGCCGGCGTTTGCCTGATTAGGACGCATGTCCGGGAATATGAGGGGCGAGTTAGCGCGGGTCTCGGAGCGCAGGCCCCTAACGTATTAGCAACACCCGCCATCAGCACAGGAACATCCAAACGTCCGCACCGGGGCCTGATTGCAGATATTGGCCCTAATGAAGCCGACTGCGGCCGGCTCTGCTCGGAATGCGATGAAGGGAATTAGGAGCGGGGAGGGGTCAGACGTGAACATATACCGAGGGCACGGAGGCGAGTGGAAATGCAGAGCGGGCCCCCGGTGCTTGTTTACCTGCCCGCCCAGGTAAACATCCCGCGCTAAAGATGATACAATCAATGTTGTTTGTTTGGACATCTCTCCTTCATCACCTCTGACTGCTCCCTTGGCCCCGCACGTCTTCAGGCAGGAAAGATGCTAAATATCACAGAAATGGAATAAAGAGGAAAAGATGAGAGACGGCCAACATAGTGGTGCGCGTCTCCCGCTCGACGGCCGCCGAGCGGGGCCCTGGTGATTGTGATTGACAGGCGATGACCGGGCGCTCTGCCGGCGCCGCCGTCTCCGCACGGCCGAGCGCGGCGGGCGGCGTGAAGGCTGGCTGAGATTCCCAATAAAAGGGACATTAGGGGATAAACAACAGCCGGAGCACGTAGCGCTGCTCCGGCACACCCCGTGCAGGTTCACTGGCTCCGGAGTGCTTTCACCGCCAGGAGCCACGGGCAAACATCCTTCTGAAGAAAACTCCTGTTGGAACTCGGCTCGGCCAAACACAAAGTGCTAATACTCCAATAAATCTGCTCGGAATGTGGAATCGCTTTTTTCGTTTTTTTGTGTGTGCTCCTTTTCTTTTCCACACCGACTGGAAAACTGATTGTCTGCAGGGAAATGTTGTGGGTTGGTTGGAGTGTTTGGCTCCTGGCCACCAGCTGGTGGACCTTCTTGTGTCCAGGGAGGAAAGTTGCAGGTCTACTGAGACCCAAATTGCACTTGCAAACCATACATTGCACGTATTATAAAAGGAAACGGACCACTATAAACCCCGTTTCCATATGAGTTGGGAAATGGTGTTAGATGTAAATATAAACGGAATACAATGATTTGCAAATCCTTTTCAAGCCATATTCAGTTGAATATGCTACAAAGACAACATATTTGATGTTCAAACTCATCAACTTTATTTTTTTATTGCAAATAATCATTTCATGGCTGCAACACGTGCCAAAGTAGTTGGGAAAGGGCATGTTCACCACTGTGTTACATGGCCTTTCCTTTGAACAACACTCAGTAAAGGTTTGGGAACTGAGGAGACACATTTTTGAAGCTTCTCAGGTGGAATTCTTTGCCATTCTTGCTTGATGTACAGCTTAAGTTGTTCAACAGTCCCGGGGTCTCCCTTCTGCTATTTTAGGCTTCACACAATGGGAGACAGGTCTGGACTACAGGCAGGCCAGTCTAGTACCCGCACTCTTTTACTATGAAGCCACGTTGATGGAACACGTGGCTTGGCATCGTCTTGCTGAAATAAGCAGGGGCGTCCATGGTAACGTTGCTTGGATGGCAACATATGTTGCTCCAAAAGCTGTATGTACCTTTCAGCATTAATGGCGCCTTCACAGATGTGTAAGTTACCCATGTCTTGGCCACTAATACACCCCCATACCATCACACATGCTGCCTTTTACACTTTCACCCTAGAACAGTCCTGATAGTTAATTTCCTCTTTGGTGACGTCAACAGTTTCCAAAAACAATTTGAAATGTGGACTCGTCAGACCACAGAACACTTTTACACTTTGTATCAGTCCATCTTAGATGAGCTCGGGCCCAGCGAAGCCGACGGCGTTTCTGGGTGTTGTTGATAAACGGTTTTCGCCTTGCATAGGAGAGTTTTAACTTGCACTTACAGATGTAGCGACCAACTGTAGTTACTGACAGTGGGTTTCTGAAGTGTCCCTGAGCCCATGTGGTGATATCCTTTACACACTGATGTGGCTTGTTGATGCAGTACAGCCTGAGGGATGGAAGGTCACGGGCTTAGCTGCTTACGTGCAGTGATTTCTGCATATTCTCTTTGATGATATTACGGAGCGTAGATGGTGAAATCCCTAAATTCCTTGCAATAGCCTGGTTGAGAAAGGTTTTTCTTAAACTGTTCAACAATTTGCTCAGGCATTTGTTGACAAAGTGGTGACCCTCGCCCCATCCTTGTTTGTGAATGACTGAGCATTTCATGGAATCTACTTTTATACCCAATCATGGCACCCACCTGTTCCCAATTAGCCTGTTCACCTGTGGGATGTTCCAAATAAGTGTTTGATGAGCATTCCTCAACTTTATCAGTATTTATTGCCACCTTTCCCAACTTCTTTGTCACGTTTTGCTGGCATCAAATTCTAAAGTTAATGATTATTTGCACAAAAAAAAAATGTTTATGAGTTTGAACATGAAATATGTTGTCTTTGTAGCATATTCAACTGAATATGGCTTGAAAAGGATTTGCAAATCATTGTATTCCGTTTATATTTACATCTAACACCATTTCCCAACTCATATGGAAACGGGGTTTGAACATCAACAATATTTGGGGAATTTTGACAAGATATTTTGTTTTTCTTTTTTCATGCATTCTTAATCGTAAAATACGAGTACGAGTATATTGACCAATAAACGATATGTCTAATATTTTTATTTCTGACAGATTAAATATGTAATATTCGCCTACTTCATAAACTCAATTAATAACAATTAAATAAAAATAAGGAAAGTGTCAGATTGCTTTTCTTCCCGTCACTCACACCAAGTCACACCCGTACTTCCATGGCAATATTTCATTTAACTGCGATAGCCAATCGGATTACGAAATGTTGACTCTAGCCCGTCGAGGTAGCCTTACGTTAAACGTGACTGTGATTGGGTACTCACTTGTCACTACCAAGTGAGTATCCAATCGCACGATTTGATTTAAGAAAGCGGGAAGTGGCACCAGAGCCATACCCGGCCAGCGGAGGAATCAGCGGTTATCACTTTTTAAACCCACAAAGAATGAGAGCAAAACGTTGAGTAGGTGGCAGATATATATTTGCAAGGCCATTTTCAAGAAGGATATTTAAAGGGAAACTATATTTTGTGATCAATTTTATTTGTAAGTTACTTTTCATAAATATATAATCTTGTCATATTAGGCTCCAGTGTTTCCTGTTTTTATTTTAGAGATTTTATCCAATCAGAATTGAGCTATGGCCGATAGTCGAACCTCAGATTCAAGAGGAGCAATGTGGATTCCGTCCTGGTCGTGGAACAACTGACCAACTCTTTACGCTTGCGGGAATCCTGGAGAGGGCCTGGGAGTATGCCTATCCCAGTCTACATGTGTTTTGTGGATTTGGAGAAGGCGTATGACCGCGTCCCCCGGGAGATCTTGTGGGAGGTGCTGAGGGAGTACGGAGTGAGGGGAACCCTGCTGAGGGCCATCCAATCTCTGTACAACCAAAGCGAGAGTTGTGTCCGGGTGCTTGGATGTAAGTCGGATCCGTTTCCAGTGGGGGTTGGTCTCCGCCAGGGCTGCGCTCTGTCACCTATCCTGTTTGTGATTTTCATGGACAGGATTTCTAGGCGGAGTCGTGGCCATGGCGGAGAGGGTATACGTCTCGGGGGGGCTAAAGGTTGCGTCACTGCTGTTTGCAGATGATGTGGTCCTGATGGCACCTTCGGTTCGTGACTTTCAGCTCTCACTGGATCGGTTCGCAGCCGAGTGTTCAGCGGCTGGAATGAGGATCAGCATCTCCAAATCTGAGGCCATGGTTCTCAGCAGGAAACCGATGGTTTGTACAGTCCGGGTAGGGGACAAGACTCTGTCCCAGGTGGAGGAGTTTAAGTATCTCGAGTGAGGGAAAGATGGAGAAGGAAATCAGCCGGAGAATCGGAGCAGCTGGGGCAGTATTGCAGTCTCTCTGCCGCACTGTTGTGACCAAACGAGAGCTGAGCCAGAAGGCAAAGCTCTCGGTCTACCGAGCTATCTACATTCCTACTCTCACCTATGGTCATGAAGTGTGGGTAATGACCAAAAGAATAAGATCGCGGATACAAGCGGCCGAAATGAGTTTCCTCAGAAGGGTGGCTGGCATCTCCCTTAGAGATAGGGTGAGAAGTGCAGTCACCCGAGAGAGACTCGGATTAGAGCCGCTGCTCCTTCGCTTGGAAAGGAGCCAGCTTAGGTGGTGCGGGCATCTCGTGCGGATGCCTCACGAGCGTCTCCCTAGGGAGGTCCTCGTTGCACGTCCCACTGGGAGGAGGCCCCGCGGCAGGCCAAGGACCAGATGGGGGGGATTACATCTCCTCTCTGGCCTGGGAACACTTCGGGATTCCCCAGGAGGAAGTCGCAAATGTTGCTCTGGAGAGGGAAGTCTGGGGGTCTCTGCTGGAGCTGTTGTCCCCGCGACCCGATTCCGGATAAGCGGTTGAAGATGGATGGATGGAGAATTGAGCTAGCTTGTTGCCAGCGCTGCGTGAATTCTGCCGGAGGCCTTCTGAATCAACATTAGCCGCGGCCGTGTTTATAGATGTGGAGGTTTCTTTCCTCCGGGTTCCTCGGACCACCAATCACCGACATGACAGTTCAGTTTCAGGTTCACAATACTGTTTTATTTTCTCAATAATGTCTTTCTGGTGCTTTTCAGCAATTTTCTTTTTTGGTCTGTCTCTCTCTCTCTCTCTCTCTCTCTCGCTCCAGCTCTCCAACTCCAACCCCCTCTCTTCCCCGGCTGCTGCCTTTTAATAGAGCGACAGGTGATTAGACAAGCAGGCCCAGGTGAACCATCTACGCACCTGTCGCTGATCTCGCAGCCGGTCCTGTCACACCCCGCTTCGCTGCAGGTCCGCAGGCCACGCCCCCCCACAATAGTCATTTGCGAATGGAGCCAATTATTTTTTATGTATTTTTACTTTGTCTTAATCTTTTTGTATGTGTTTTTCACTTTTCTCAACTTTTTTTTAAAAGCCTAACCAGGGACAAAGGTTGCAAATCAGCCTGTGGCTAGAAGTGAAGTGAATTATATTTATATAGCGCTTTTCTCTCGTGCCTCAAAGCTCTTTACATAGTGAAAGCCAATATCTAAGTTATGTTTAAAGCAGTGTGGGTGGCACTGGGTGTCTTGCCCAAGGACACAACGACAGTGACTAGGATGGCGGAAGCGGGAATCGAACCTGGAACCCTGAAGTTGCTGGCACGGCCACTCTACCAACCGCGCTATATCGCCACCGCGAGAAGTCTTATGTACTTTGACATGGCTTACCTATGGGTAGCAATGTTTCATGTACTGTCCCTGTCAAATAAATACATAAAAATAAAATAAAATAAAACTTGTTAAATGTATCAAAAAAAGGTAGAGTGTCCAAGATGGCGGCACAAAAGGAAGACTTTTCTATCAGCCGGATCGGATCTTACTGCTCTCAAGCATGAGCTGTAGTTTGTCATTAGAAAAAGAAGATATGAAAAGTTTGAAAGTATTTCCCATTTTTGCGTGAAGTAGCATCCAAATAAGGTATGTTTGTGTACAAAGCAGCTTCCAAAGGTGCCGTGTTAATATTCCCCCGAGCAATAAAAGCAGAGACGCCAAACTATTTGCATCCCCAATTTCCCCATCCATTAAAGAGATGAATACTTGGCGGTGTTTATCCGCGCTCTTTTGGGATTCATTAAAGCCAGCGCCTCCCTTCACAACATCATCTACTGCTTAATTAAACTTCCCCGACATGAAATGTAAACGCACTTGTCTGGAGAGAAGTTGCTGCTCGGCACACGCGCCGTAATCGACGAGATGCACGGAGATGTAAGTAAAGCGCGTTGTTTTCATCACGGACAAACCTCCAAAGAGTCCAATTTGAAACGCAGTCAATTCCACAGCTTCTGGCAGTCAAGCACATCATTCCAGGGTGTGAAATTGTAATCAGAGATGTTGTGAAGAAACAGCAACGTAATCAATGTCACGGAGATGACGATGATGATGATGATGATGATGATGATGATGATGATGGCACATTTGAACGGGCAAGTGTCTTAAAGAGCTGGGGGGCAGTGGTGGGCCGTCAGGGCCGGCAAGGCCTTCTCTGCTGGCCTAACATTGGTCCATCCATCCATCCATCCATCCATCTTCTTCCGCTTATCCGAAGTCGGGTCGCGGGGCAGCAGCCTAAGCAGGGAAGCCCAGACTTCCCTCTCCCCAGCCACTTCGTCCAGCTCTTCCCGGGGGATCCCGAGGCGTTCCCAGGCCAGCCGGGAGACATAGTCTTCCCAACGTGTCCTGGGTCTTCCCCTTGGCCTCCTACCGGTTGGACGTGCCCTGAACACCTCCCTAGGGAGGCGTTCGGGTGGCATCCTGACCAGATGCCCGAACCACCTCATCTGGCTCCTCTCGATGTGGAGGAGCAGCGACTTTACTTTGAGCTCCTCCCGGATGGCAGAGCTTCTCAGCCTATCTCTAAGGGAGAGACCCGCCACCCGGCGGAGGAAACTCATTTGGGCCGCTTGTACCCGTGATCTTGTCTTTTTGGTCATAACCCAAAGCTCATGACCATAGGTGAGGATGGGAACGTAGATCGACCGGTAAATTGAGAGCTTTGCCTTCCGGCTCAGCTCCTTCTTTACCACAACGGATCGATACAGCGTCCGCATTACTGAAGACGCCGTACCGATCCGCCTGTCGATGTCACGATCCACTCTTCCCTCACTCGTGAACAAGACTCCGAGGTACTTGAACTCCTCCACTTGGGGCAGGGTCTCCTCCCCAACGTGTCCTGGGTCTTCCCCTTGGCCTCCTACCAGTTGGACGTGCCCTAAACACCTCCCTAGGGAGGCGTTCGGGTGGCATCCTGACCAGATGCCCGAACCACCTCATCTGGCTCCTCTCCATGTGGAGGAGCAGCGGCTTTACTTTGAGCTCCCCCCGGATGGCAGAGCTTCTCACCCTATCTCTAAGGGAGAGCCCCGCCACCCGGCGGAGGAAACTCATTTGGGCCGCTTGTACCCGTGATCTTGTCTTTTCGGTCATAACCCAAAGCTCATGACCATAGGTGAGGATGGGAACGTAGATCGACCGGTAAATTGAGAGCTTTGCCTTCCGGCTCAGCTCCTTCTTCACCACAACAGATCGATACAGCGTCCGCATTACTGAACACGCCGTACCGATCCGCCTGTCGATGTCACGATCCACTCTTCCCTCACTCGTGAACAAGACTCCGAGGTACTTGAACTCCTCCACTTGGGGCAGGGTCTCCTCCGCAACCCGGAGATGGCACTCCACCCTTTTCCTGGCGAGAACCATGGACTCGGACTTGGAGGTGCGGATTCTCATCCCAGTCGCTTCACACTCGGCTGCGAACTGAACCAGTGAGAGCTGAAGATCCTGGCCAGATGAAGCCATCAGGACCACATCATCTGCAAAAAGCAGAGACCTAATCCTGCAGCCACCAAACCGTATCCCCTCAACGCCTTGACTGCGCCTACACATTCTGTCCATTAAAGTTATGAACAGAATCGGTGACAAAGGGCAGCCTTTTTAAGTTATTTTACATAAATAAATAAAAGTAATAATAATATTCACCAGAGCCATACCCGGCCAGCGGAGAAATCAGCGGTCCTTTTTAAACTGAATGGGTTATACTTGTATAGCGCTTTTCTACCTTCAAGGTACTCAAAGCGCTTTGACACTATTTTCACATTCACCCATTCACACACTGATTTTAGATTTTAGATTTAGATTTATTGGTCCCCGTTGGGGAAATTAATTTTCACTGCCGTACATTTAAACAACAGACATTACACATCACGAAACAAAAACAAAAAGACATCATACATGACCAACACACATTTACAGGCTTGTCAGACAGGTCGGCCGAGCCTGCTGTTAAGGGCAGCTATAGCTGCAGGGATAAGGCTTTTCCTGAGGCAGGCCCTCTGGAATTTGATGGTTCTGTACCTGTGGGTCTTGTTCACGAGTGAGGGAAGAGTGGATCGTGAGATCGACAGGCGGATCGGTGCGGCGTCTTCAGTAATGCGGAAGCTGTATCGATCCTTTGTGGTGAAGAAAGAGCTGAGCCGGAAGGCAAAGCTCTCAATTTACCGGTCGATGTACGTTCCCATCCTCACCTATGGTCATGAGCTTTGGGTTATGACCGAAAGGACAAGATCACGGGTACAAGCGGGCGAAACGAGTTTCCTCCGCCGGGTGGTGGGGCTCTCCCTTAGAGATAGGGTGAAAAGCTCTGCAATCCGGGGGGAGCTCAAAGTAAAGCCGCTGCTCCTCCACATGGAGAGGAGCCATATGAGGTGGTTCGGGCATCTGGTCAGGATGCCACCCGAACGCCTCCCTAGGGAGGTGTTTAGGGCACGTCCGACCGGTAGGAGACCACGGGGAAGACCCAGGACACGTTGGGAAGACTATGTCTCCCGGCTGGCCTGGGAACGCCTCGGGATCCCCCGGGAGGAGCTGGACGAAGTGGCTGGGGAGAGGGAAGTCTGGGTTTCCCTGCTTAGGCTGCTGCCCCGCGACCCGACCTCGGATAAGCGGAAGAAGATGGATGGATGGATGGATGTACCTGCGCCCTGAAGGTAGTGGGATTATGCATTGGTTTAGTGGGTGAGTGATATCCTGGACTATCGTGTTTACCAGTCGAATAATGGACCTGTGGTTTAGATCTGGAATGTTGGGTGTGGGTAGTCCGATGATTTTAGCTGCTATGTTTGTAATGCATGTGAGCAAGGCCCTAACCACGACTCACCAGGAGCAAAGCTGTAGTGTCTTGCTCGAGGACACAACGGACGTGACGAGGTTGGTAGAAGGTGGGGATCGAACCAGGAACCCTCAAGTTGCTGGCACAGCCACTCTCGCAACAGCGCCACGCCGTCCCCATAAACCCTGTGCAGTGTACAGTTTATAGCCAATCGGATTACGAGTCGTTGACTGTAGCCTTACGCTAAACGTGACTGTGATTGGGTACTCACCTGTCACTACCAAGTGAGTATCCAATCGCAAGATGCGATTTACGAAAGCAGGAAGTGGCACCAGAGCCATACCCGGCCAGCGGAGAAATCAGCGGTGATCACTTTCGAAACCCACAAAGAATGAGAGCAAAACGTTAGGTAGGTGGCAGATATATATTTGCGAGGCCATTTTCAGATTACACAGCAGGAGTGAATGAGCCACAATGCTTTTCTCTCACTTGTATAAAAAAACCATGAAATAAAAGACTGTCCTTTTAATAGAACAACACCGTGACCGACTCAGGCATGGCGCAATCAGCGCACAAGAAGACGGCGTGTGGCTGCATATTGTCAACACAAAGACTCGGAGTGTTATGAAATGATCCACAGAGTGTGTTTAACGACGTCTCACATTGTCTTAATTAAGCCCTCAGCTTTAGTTGGGAGCCTTGCTGCTCAACAGTTGATTTTACACTCGCTCATTAAGATGCTAATTGTGCATATGCTTCCATTTCTCCTCCACAAGAAACCACACGCACACACTCTTTATCCACTCATCATCATCACACACACACACACACGCACACACACACTCTTTATCCACTCCTCATCGTCTCACACACGCACACACACACACACACACACACACACACACACACATACATGTCTTGCCTACTTTGTGTGGACCCACGTTTGGTTAGTAGGTTGTGAGGGCCCCCCTTTCCACTATAGCTAGAATGATGAAAAAATATATATCTAGCCCTAGATGGGAGTAAAGAGTTGCAACTAGGGATGTCCGATAATGGCTTTTTGCCCATATCCGATATTCCGATATTGTCCGACTCTTTAATTACCGATACCGATATCAACCGATATATGCAGTCGTGGAATTAACACATTATTATGCCTAATTTGGACAACCAGGCATGGTGAAGATAAGGTACTTTTTAAAAAAATTAATAAAATAAGCTAAATAAATTAAAAACATTTTCTTGAATAATAAAGAAAGTAAAACAATATAAAAACAGTTACATAGAAACTAGTAATGAATGAAAATGAGTAAAATTAACTGTTAAAGGTTAGTACTATTAGTGGACCAGCATCACGCACAATCATGTGTGCTTACGGACTGTATCCCTTGCAGACTGTATTGATATATATTGATATATAATGTAGGAACCAGAATATTAATAACAGAAAGAAACAACTATTTTGTGTGAATGAGTGTAAATGGGGGAAGGAGTTTTTTTGGGGGGGTTGGTGCACGAATTGTAAGTGTATCTTGTGTTTTTTTTATGTTGATTTAATACAAAAAACAAACAAACAAAACAAAAAAAACGATACCGACAATAAAAAAAACGATACCAATAATTTCCGATATTACATTTTAAAACATTTATCGGACATCCCTAGTTGCAACCTCACTTCAGAATGCAAAACACACAAAGTGAAAAAAATATTTGACTTCTGTAGTTGTGAGGAGCAGGCAAATGTCCTCACAAGTCAAAAGATCCTCACAGAAAGGGTGGTTTATCAAGTGTATGTCCACACAAGGACGGTGAGACAAGTGCACACACACACACACACACACACACACACACACACACACACACACACACACACACACACACACACACACACACACACACACACACACACACACACACACACACACACACACACACACACACGCACACACTCTTTAGCCAATCCTCATCGTCACCTTGCCAGAAGGGGTGCCTGCTGGCTGCTCGACACACAAACACACACACACGCACACGCACGCACACACACACACACGCACACACACACACACACACACACACACACACACACACACACACGCACGCACACGCACGTTTCATCAACAATACTGTGGACGATTGTTGCACAACGAGCTTGTATTCTACAGTAAGAAGACACAAGTGTTTCTATTAAGAGTGAACAGAGAGATCCCAGTTGTTTATGGTAAAGGCTTCACTACACGTGCATTTCGGTCCTCCTCACTTCACACTGCTAAGATGTTTTTGGCACAACGTCCACGGAACGAAGACAAACACACTCTTTTACGCCCTCGCATCATTTTTTGGGAGATACGCGCTAGCATGCTACGTTAGCTTCAAGAAGAAGAGGCAATCATGTTTAATCCACTTGATATTAACAAGTATAAAACACTAACATAACACCATCCATCCATCTTCTTCTGCTTATCCGAGGTTGGGTCGCGGGGGAAGCAGCCTAAGCAGGGAAGCCCAGACTTCCCTCTCCCCAGCCACTTCGTCCAGCTCTTCCCGGGGGATCCCGAGGCGTTCCCAGGCCAGCCGGGAGACATAGTCTTCCCAACGTGTCCTGGGTCTTCCCCGTGGCCTCCTACCGGTCGGACGTCCCCGAAACACCTCCCTAGGGAGGCGTTCGGGTGGCATCCTGACCAGATGCCCGAACCACCTCATCTGGCTCCTCTCCATGTGGAGGAGCAGCGGCTTTACTTTGAGCTCCCCACTGATGGCAGAGCTTCTCACCCTATCTCTAAGGGAGAGACCCGCCACCTGGCGCAGGAAACTCATTTGGTCCGCTTGTACCCGTGATCTTGTCCTTTCGGTCATAACCCAAAGCTCATGACCATAGGTGAGGGTGGGAACGTAGATCGACCGGTAAATTGAGAGCTTTGCCTTCCGGCTCAGCTCCTTTTTCACCACAACGGATCGATACAGCGTCCGAATTACTGAAGACGCCGCACCGATCCGCCCGTCGATCTCACGATCCACTCGTCCCTCACTCGTGAACAAGACTCCGAGGTACTTGAATTCCTCCACTTGGGGCAGAATCTCCTCCCCAACCCGGAGATAGCACTCCACCCTTTTCCGGGCGAGAACCATGGACTCGGACTTGGAGGTGCTGATTCTGATCCCAGTCGCTTCACACTCGGCTGCGAACCGATCCAGTGAGAGCTGAAGATCCTGACCAGATGAAGCCATCAGGACCACATCATCTGCAAAAAGCAGAGACCTAATCCAGCAGCCACCAAACCAGATCCCCTTAACGCCCTGACTGCGCCTAGAAATTCTGTACATAAAAGTTATGAACAGAATTGGTGACAAAGGGCAGCCTTGGCGGAGTCCAACCCTCACTGAAAACGTGTCCGACTTTCTGCCGGCAATGCGGACCAAGCTCTGACAGATCGTACAGGGAGCAGATTGCCACAATCAGACAGTTCGATACCCCATACTCTCTAAGCACTCCCCACAGGACTTCTCGGGGTACACGGTCGAATGCCTTCTCCAAGTCCACAAAGCACATGTAGACTGGTTGGGCAAACTCCCATGCACCCTCAAGGACCCTGCCGAGAGTATAGAGCTGGTCCACAGTTCCACGACCAGGACGAAAACCACACTGTTCCTCCTGAATCCGAGGTTCGACTATCCGGCGTAGCCTCCTCTCCAGTACACCTGAAGTCCTGGAAGTCTCTGCAGAGAGTGGTGAGGACGGCAGAAAGGATCATCAGGACTCCTCTTCCTCCTATCCGGGAGATCGCAAGAAGCCGCTGCCTGACCAGGGCTCAGAAAATCTGTAGAGGCTCCTCCCACCCCCACCAAAGACTGTTTTCACTGCTGGACTCTAGAAAGAGGTTCCGCAGCCTCCGTAGCAGAACCTCCAGGTTCTGTAACAACTTCTTCCCTCAGGCCATAAGACTCTTGAACGCATCATAATAATCCCCTCAATTCCACCCAATAAACGGATTAACTCGCTGGACTATAAAGACAATATAACATACATCCATAAACGTGGATGCAAATATTTATCTGTACAGTAATCAATGTATTTAAATCTGCACCTTATTGCTCTTTTATCATGCACTACAACGAGCTAATGCAACGATATTTCGTTCTTGTCTGTACTGTAAAGTTCAAATTTGAATGACAATAAAGGAAGTCTAAGTCTAAGTACAGGGAACTCGCCGGTGTCTCCAGACCCACAGGAAGGCCCACGTGCCGCTATTAAGGTGTCTGCAAGCGTGACCTCAAGGCCGGCGACATAATGCCAGCAGGCTTTGAAGCAAGAGCAGTAGACCGCAAAGCCCAGCAACTTGCCACGAGACTGGCCATCCAGACGTTAGAGCAGAAGAGAGATGAGCAGTGGGAGGAAAGGAGAAACCGCAGACGCAGGAAGGCAGATACCGTCTTCACGTGCAGCAGGACCTGTCGCTCTAGGATTGGACTCTACAGCCACAGCCAGCACTGCAGTTGGAAACTTCATTGTCTATGGAAACAGAAGGATGCCAACAAGCGCTAAAAAAGGGCCATACAAGTAACACGTATTCACCATTTAGGTGTTTCCTGATTGCCAAACAGGTACAGATAAGGAAACCAGCGCCTTGACAAACAGGAAATAGAATCAAAGATAAGAGACCTGGTCAGGAAATGAAGCTAAATACCAGAGACTAATAATGATTGACTTGAGCGATCATGACACATTCAGCATTCTAAAAATGTTCCTGAAGTTTCCATGCCGATGGGGAACAAATCACATGATCGTGATTTGATTGGGTGTAATTTAAAGGCGCTCCACACTTAAGAAGTTTGTCATTAGTGGATTTGATTCACTGTGAGATTGTGAGCTGTAAATTGCGCGTGGACAAACAAATCCCTGCGGGACGCCCAAAGACGGATGGGCCATTGCCTACATGACACTCTGGTGCATCAGCCTCTGCATGTTGCCGCGTGTCCCCCAACTAATCAAGGGCGGCCCGCCTCGCACGGCCCCCTCCGACACATTCATCATTTAAAGAGAAATAAAAAGACATTAGCGTCATGTTGGACTGAGAGAGATAAGTGCCGCTTTGGCGCTCCACAGTGCTAAAAGTCTAACTGGCTATTGATTTGTGCCACATAAATCTTGTTTTCTTTGCTGCGCCACTGAATCAGCGCTGACCTCCGGGGTTAACAAACACTGTCGGCGAGCCAATAAGACACGTGTGTTTGCAATAGTCCTGCCTCCGTCTTGGCAGGTCTGTTTACTAATTGCCAGCAATCAAGAAGGACTATGAGGGTGCCGGCTCTCTGGTGGGCTCCGACAGGAAGGATCAGCAGTTGGTCAGCGGGAGTCTGAGACCTGGAGCAGTTGGCATGAGGGCACCTAGGGTCACATTAAATCAGATCTCGGCAAAATACGGCCCGCGGGCCACATGCGGCACATTAAGATTTTCAACGCGGCCCGCCGGACGTTCTACATGATTTTTTTAGACCTTTAGGCATCAAAACTGTAGCCGCCAATATGATGTGCAGTGCTGTTTTTAAATGACCGTAAGTCTTGGAGTACAGAAAGTATTTAAATGGTTGAAATCTGCACTTTTGGGTGTTTTACGAGTTATTAGGGTAAAATACGTCACAGCAGCTCAGACCAGGGACAAAGCAAAGTGGGCTGGGGTTTGTTTTCAGAGCAGCCGGCCCCAAACTCATGTGTCAGGAACAGGCACGGACGCACATTTTTACAACAAATTTCTGCATAAAAGTGATAATATATCATATTGTAGGTGTTTATTACCCTTTGCATTCATATTTTGCTGTTTGTTACATTCTTGTTGTAAAAGATGTCTATCGAGGAGCTGGTCTGAGAAGTAGAAGAGGAGCGATGTTCATATGTTGTTGATATTCAGTGTTTTATTGTTTGTAGTTAATATTATAAATCCAACTTTCTTTAGTTTCATGTATATTTTGGGTGTTCTATTCAGTAAAAAACTGTAAAATTCCATTCCGTTTTTTTGAGGTGGTCTGTTTTAAGAACTCTATCGGACATTGTGACTTTTGGTATTAGACCCAAACACACATACTGTACAGCAGATTTTTACAGCTAAATGTGTATATATCATTTATAAATCAAACCCTTAACAACATAGTACATAGAGTACCACAAAGTAGAGTACTCATGGAAGGCGGAGAAGATTTTTTTCATCGGACTCCAAACTTGCTAATTTTCTCCTTAATAGGTAAGTCAGGCATTTACCTTTTATTATTACTTATACTAAATGGAAATGGACATTTGGTATGTAAACTATATTGTCCAATACAGTCTATGATCTTGTCCAACAAATGCTTAGTGTGATGATGCTTAGCTCCTAGTGTAATGCTTAGCATGCTAGCCCGGTCAATGACACATGGCTAACGGGGGTAATATGGTAAATGCTAAATGGGTTAATGTCAGGTTCAAACACTGATGACATCTATTAATCAGACAAGAAGCAAGGAATCATGCAGAGACAGAGTTCAATTTAGCTCATGAGGAGAACGCAGGGAGCTGCACACTTATTAACAGTCTCACCCTACGCTCTAAGGTTCAGCTCCCGCGTCCCTCTTTTTATTCAGAGTTCCATAGTCAACATCACTGAGGCCACCTCTAAAAGGAGTGGTCACATATATTATGCAAAGCAGGTCCAGGACGCACAGTATGTGACGGAATGGGCTGGGGGCCTTGTGATTTCGCCTTGTCCCCGCTTCGTCTGTGTGTTGTCATCTTATCTTCGTTGAGGTCCTTGAAGTCTCTGCTTCGTCAGCGTGCTGTCATCTTATCTTCGTTGAGGTCCTTGAAGTCCCTGGCTGTTAGCGGGCTAAAACAAAGATAACATCTGTGGCTGAGGCCACCCTCAGACAAGAAGTTTTGTCCTTCCATAGAGTAGAAAAGTCTAACTTGAGCACAACTAAATAACTAAAGCAACTGACTTAGCATACTAAAGTTAGTGTGATAATATATACATAATTATTCTAACAGTTATACTTGTTACTGGCCTAACATTGGTCATGATCATAAATGAATAAAAGTTAAGTTACTTTACATAAATATATAAAAGTATTAATCATATTCACCGGAGCCATACCCGGCCAGCGGAGAAATCAGCGGTCCTTTTTAAACTGAATGGGTTATACTTGTATAGCGCTTTTCTACCTCCACACGGTACTCAAAGAGCTTTGACACTATTTCCACATTCACACACCCATTCACACACTGATGGCGGGAGCTGCCATGCAAGGCCCTAACCACCACCCATCAGGAGCAAGGGCGAAGTGTCTTTCTCAAGGACAGGACGGACGTGACGAGGTTGGTAGAAGCTGGGGATCGAACCAGGAACACTCAGGTTGCTGGCACGGCCACTCTCCCGGCTGCGCCACGCCGCCCAATATATGCCCGTGAATAAATGTGGCATTATTACTTTGTAAACCATCTTGCAAGAAGCATAAACAAGAGAAACCTACAAGGCCATTGTCATCTGAAGTTCCTTGGACTAGGTTTGGTATCCGGCAACCTCAGTCAGGGAGAGGGGACTACAGAATTTTGACCATGATTGCAGTACCATTTCTGGCCACATTAATACATGTGGCTCCTTTAAATAACTTGCTGCATGGACAGATCGTTTCACTGGTTTTTAATATTATTTTCCTACAAACTACTTTTCTCATCTTATATTTTTGTCAGCTCTTTTTTTGCAGTGCATGTATTACGCAAATAAAACAAAAATGAATAAATCAGTGTAGCCAGATGTACTGTATGATAATGATTGTATTTGTACCATCATTTCACCCCCTGTATTGTGTGTGTCGTCACTCATTCCAAAATGATTTTGGATAATATGATCACTAACAATACATTGTTAAAACTACAAGGATACAATTCTGGCAGCTTTTCCACAACAATAATTTTAGTTCATTTAAAGCAGGGGTCACCAACCTTTTTGAAATCAAGAGCTACTTCTTGGGTACTGATTAATGCGAAGGGCTACCAGTTTGATACACACTTAAGTAAATTGCCGGGAATAGCCAATTTGCTCAATTTACCTTTAACTCTATGTTATTATTAATAATTAATGATATTTACACTTAATTGAACGGTTTAAAAGAGGAGAAAACATGAAAAAAATGACAATTAAATTTTGAAACATAGTTTATCTTCAATTTCGACTCTTTAAAATTCAAAATTCAACCGAAAAAAGAAGATAAAAACTAGCTAATTTGAATCTTTTTGAAAAAATTAAAAAAAATAATTTATGTAACATCATTAGTAATTTTTCCTGATTAAGATTACTTTTAGAATTTTGATGACATGTTTTAAATAGGTTAAAATCCAATCTACACTTTGTTAGAATATATAACACATTGGACCAAGCTATATTTTTAACAAAGACAAATCATTATTTCTTCTAGATTTTCCAGAACAAAAATTTTAAAAGAAATTCAAAAGACTTTGAAATAAGATTTAAATTTGATTCTAAAGATTTTCTAGATTTGCCAGAATGTTTTTTTTAAATTTTAATCATAATAAGTTTGAAGAAATATTTTACAAATATTCTTCGTCGAAAAAACAGAAGCTAAAATGAAGAATTAAATTAAAATTGATTTATTATTCTTTACAATAAAAAAAAAAATTGACTTGAACATTGATTTAAATTGTCAGGAAAGAAGAGGAAGGAATTTAAAAGGTAAAAAGGTATATGTGTTTAAAAATCCTAAAATCATTTTTAAGGTTGTATTTTTTCTCTAAAATTGTCTTTCTAAAAGTTATAAGAAGCAAAGTAAAAAAATATATGAATTTATTTAAACAAGTGAAGACCAAGTCTTTAAAAAAATTTCTTGGATTTGCAAATTCTATTTGAGTTTTGTCTCTCTTAGATTTAAAAATGTCAGGCAAAGCGAGACCAGCTTGCTAGTAAATAAATACAATTTAAAAAATAGAGGCAGCTCACTGGTAAGTGCTGCTATTTGAGCTATTTTTAGAACAGGCCAGCGGGCTACTCATCTGGTCCTTACGGGCTACCTGGTGCCCGCGGGCACCGCGTTGGTGACCCCTGATTTAAAGGTAAAACTGCGTTAAAATTGAACCTCCATGTACAAACTTAGTTGTCCGTAGCAATCACAAGCAGTGAAGTTGTATTGTTGTGTAAATGGTAAATAAATGCAGAATACGGAGATTTGCAAATCCTTTTCACTATGTAAAAGCGCTTTGAGTCACTAGAGAAAAGCGCTATATAAATATAATTCACTTCACTTCACTTCAATCGAATAGACTGCAAAGAGGAAAAGAACCATCCGGACTGTTCTAGGTGCAAAGGTTAAAAGCCATCATCTGTGATGGTATGGGGGTGTGTTAGTGACCTTGGATCCCTCAGGTGGTACTGCATCAAAAAGTCACATCAGTGTGTAAAGGATATCACCACATGGGCTCAGGAACACTTCAGAAAACCACTCTCAGTTACTACAGTTGGTCGCTACATCTGTAAGTGCAGGTTACAACTCTACTATGCAAAGCCAAAGCCATTTATCAACAACACCCAGAAAGGCCACCGGCTTCGCTGGGCCCGAGCTCATTTAAAATGGACCGATGCAAAGTGGAAAAGTGTTCTGTGGCCTGACGAGTCCACATTTCAAACTGTTTTTTAGGGAAATTGTGGACGTCGTGCCAGAGTGTTCCTCCGAGACCGGAGCTTTATCCTACATGATGATCCAACACTTTTAATTTCCTCACATTATAATCCGGAACATGATATCCAGGCTGGACTACTGCAACTCACTTCTTGTCGGGATCCCCGGAAGCTGCAGTACTTACAAAAATAGTGCTGCTAGGATCCTGACGAGAGTTCTCAAATCCCTTCACTGGCTTCCTGTTCCACTCAGGATTGCATACAAAGTCTCCCTACTAACTCACCAGTGCCTCCATGGAAATGCCCCCCTCTACCTCAAAGAACTGCTCACCCTCAAATCCTCCACACGACAGGCTAACCTCTTCCAACCTCCCAGGACAAAGCTCAGAGCTATGGGAGACCGGGCTTTCTGCTCCGCCGCTCCCAGTCTGTGGAACGCTCTCCCTGACCACCTGAGGGCACCACAGACTGTGAATGCTTTTAAAAAAGGCTTAAAAATCCTTATTTTTTTAAGATGGACTGATGCAAAGTGTAAAAGTGTTCTGTGGTCTGACGAGTCCACACTTCAAATTGTTTTTTAGGGAAATTGTGGACGTCGTGTCTTCCGGACCAAAGAGGAAAAGAACCATCCGGACTGTTCTAGGGTGAAAATGTAAAAGGCAGCATGTGTGATGGTATGGGGGTGTATTAGTGCCCAAGGCATGGGTAACTTACACATCTGTGAAGGCACCATTAATGCTGAAAGGTACATACAGCTTTTGGAGCAACATGTGTTGCCATCCAAGCGACGCTATCATGGACGCCCCTGCTTATTTCAGCAAGACGTTCTTACAACAGTGCAATATGAAGCCTAAAATAGCAGAAGGGAGACCGTTGAACAACTTAAGCTGTACATCAAGCAAGAATGGGAAAGAATTCCACTTCAAAAATGTGTCTCCTCACTTCCCAAACCTTTACTGGGTGTTGTTAAAAGGAAAGGCCATGTAACACACTGGAAAAAATGCCTTTTTTTGCAATGTGTTCATGATTATTTGCACCGAAAAAAAATGAAGTTTCTCAGTGTGAACACGAAATATCTTGTCTTTGCAGTCTATTCAATTGAATATAAGTTGAAAAGGATTTGTTGTATTCTCTTTTTATTTAGCATTTACACAACTTCCCTGCTTGTGTATAATGTCAGGTGGTCCACAAAGCCGGTTAGCGGACAAACACAACTGAAAAGGTAGACATAATGACAGTCATTACAGCGACCTGCCTTTTATTTCATGTCACTTCTTTGTTTGGGAGGAAAATGCAAATGAGACGCGGCGTCCACTTAGGGGATACGCGGAGAATTAAAGTGATGCGTTTACAAAGATAATGATGTTTCAGTTTGATCGGCACAGCACATTAATTCACCATTATTAGAACTACTTACCTTTTTCAGCACCAATAGTCCGGCGGTGGTTGAAGTAATGTCCGGCATCACACCGATGATGACTACTTCTTCTTCTGTGTCCATGCATGCACGCACTCGTGTCTTGCGAGAGTTCACGGCGGCCACACATTACGTGGCTTGAGCAATATAAACAGGACAATATTTCCGCAGGTCCCGGGCGACCACTCTTAGTTTTAATAAGTCATAAAGACACTTGGTGGTAAATTGTTTAATCTTTCCCCGCGTATATGAAAGCCATTTGTTTGCGGGCCCGGAAGATTACCATCACATCATTACAGCAGCAATCACGATCATTTATCTTTCTGACATTAAAAGGCGCGCTAAATGCCAGAGTGTTCCTCCGAGACCGGAGCTTTATCCTACATGATGATCCAACACTTTTAATTACCTCGCATTCTAATCCTGCTCCGTGCCCGCCTGGCAGGGAAGAAACCTGGAACATGATATCCAGGCTGGACCACTGCAACTCACTTCTTGTCGGGATCCCCAGCAAGAGCATCCACTCAGGATTGAATACAAAGTCTCGCTACTAACCCACCAGTGCCTCCATGGAAATGCCCCCCTCTACCTCAAAGAACTACTCACCCCCAAATCCTCCACACGACACCTCCGCTTTGGACAGGCTAACCTCCTCCAACCTCCGAGGACAAAACTCAGAACTATGGGAGACCGCTCCCAGTCTGTGGAAAGCTCTCCCTGACCACCTGAGGGCACCACAGACTGTGAATGCTTTTAAAAAAGGCTTAAAAACCCTTCTTTTAAAAAAAAGATATATGTGTGCTAGTTCTAGCTATTAGGCTGTTCTATTTTATTTATTGTTTTACTATTTAGTTGTAAATTCAGTAATGCGGACACTGTATCGATCTGTTGTGGTGAAAAAGGAGCTGAGCTGGAAGGCAAAGCTCTCAATTTCCCGGTCGATCTATGTTCCCATCCTCACTTATGGTCATGAGCTTAGGGTTGTGACCGAAAGGACAAGATCACGGGTACAAATGAGTTTCCTCCGCTGGGTGGGGGGGGTTCTCCCTTAGAGATAGGGTGAGAAGCTCTGCCATTTGGGAGGAGTTCAAAGTAAAGCCGCTGCTCCTCCACATGGAGAGGAGCCAGATGATGTGGTCCTGATGGCTTCAACTGGCCAGGATCTTCAGCTCTCACTGGATCGGTTCACAGCCGAGTGTGAAGCGACTGGGATAAGAATCAGCACCTCCGGGAAAGGGTGCAGTGCCATCTCCAGGTTGGAAAGGAGATCTTGCTCCAAGTGGAGGAGTTCAAGTACCTAGGAGTCTTGTTCACGAGTGGGGGTGGGGGGTGGGGGGAGAGTGGATCGTGTGATCGACAGGCGGATCGGTGCGGCGTCTTCAGTAATGCGGACGCTGTATCCATCCGTTGTGGTAAAGAAGGAGCTGAGCCGGAAGGCAAAGCTCTCAATTTACCGGTCGATATACGTTCCCATCCTCACCTATGGTCATGAGCTTTGGGTTATGACCGAAAGGACAAGATCACGGGTACAAGCGGCCTACAGATGAGGTGGTCCTGATGGCTTCAACTGGCCAGGATCTTCAGCTCTCACTGGATCGGTTCGCAGCCGAGTGTGAAGCGACTGGGATGAGAATCAGCACCTCCAAGTCTGAGTCCATGGTTCTCGCCCGGGAAAGGGTGCAGTGCCATCTCCGGGTTGGGGAGGAGATCTTGCCCCAAGTGGAGGAGTTCAAGTACCTAGGAGTCTTGTTCACAAGTGGGGGAGGTGGGGGGGAGTGGATCGTGAGATCGACAGGCGGATCGGTGCGGCGTCTTCAGTAATGCGGACGTTGTATCCATCCGTTGTGGTAAAGAAGGAGCTGAGCCGGAAGGCAAAGCTCTCAATTTACCGGTCGATCTACGTTCCCATCCTCACCTATGGTCATGAGCTTTGGGTTATGACCGAAAGGACAAGATCACGGGTACAAGCAGCCTACAGATGATGTGGTCCTGATGGCTCCATCTGGCCAGGATCTTCAGCTCTCACTGGATCGGTTCACAGCCGAGTGTGAAGCGACTGGGATAAGAATCAGCACCCCCGGGAAAGGGTGCAGTGCCATCTCCAGGTTGGAAAGGAGATCTTGCTCCAAGTGGAGGAGTTCAAGTACCTAGGAGTCTTGTTCACGAGTGGGGGTGGGGGATGAGGGGAGAGTGGATCGTGTGATCGACAGGCGGATCGACAGGCGGATCGGTGCGGCGTCTTCAGTAATGCGGACGCTGTATCCATCCGTTGTGGTAAAGAAGGAGCTGAGCCGGAAGGCAAAGCTCTCAATTTACCGGTCGATATACGTTCCCATCCTCACCTATGGTCATGAGCTTTGGGTTATGACCGAAAGGACAAGATCACGGGTACAAGCGGCCTACAGATGAGGTGGTCCTGATGGCTTCAACTGGCCAGGATCTTCAGCTCTCACTGGATCGGTTTGCAGCCGAGTGTGAAGCGACTGGGATGAGAATCAGCACCTCCAAGTCCGAGTCCATGGTTCTCGCCCGGGAAAGGGTGCAGTGCCATCTCCGGGTTGGGGAGGAGATCTTGCCCCAAGTGGAGGAGTTCAAGTACCTAGGAGTCTTGTTCACAAGTGGGGGAGGTGGGGGGGAGTGGATCGTGAGATCGACAGGCGGATCGGTGCGGCGTCTTCAGTAATGCGGACGTTGTATCGATCCGTTGTGGTAAAGAAGGAGCTGAGCCGGAAGGCAAAGCTCTCAATTTACCGGTCGATATACGTTCCCATCCTCACCTATGGTCATGAGCTTTGGGTTATGACCGAAAGGACAAGATCACGGGTACAAGCGGCCTACAGATGAGGTGGTCCTGATGGCTTCAACTGGCCAGGATCTTCAGCTCTCACTGGATCGGTTTGCAGCCGAGTGTGAAGCGACTGGGATGAGAATCAGCACCTCCAAGTCCGAGTCCATGGTTCTCGCCCGGGAAAGGGTGCAGTGCCATCTCCGGGTTGGGGAGGAGATCTTGCCCCAAGTGGAGGAGTTCAAGTACCTCGGACTCTTGCTCACGAGTGGCGGGGGGAGTGGATGGTGAGATCGACAGGCGGATCGGTGCGGCGTCTTCAGTAATGCGGACGCTGTATCGATCTGTTGTGGTGAAGAAGGAGCTGAGCCGGAATTTACCGGTCGATTTACGTTCCCATCTTCACTTATGGTCATGAGCTTTGGGTTATGGCCGAAAGGACAAGATCACGAGTTTCCTCCGCCGGGTGGCGGGTCTCTCCTTTAGAGATAGGGTGAGAAGCTCTGTCATCCGGGGGGAGCTCAAAGTAAAGCCGCTGCTCCTCCACATGGAGAGGAACCAAATGAGGTGGTTCGGGCATCTGGTCAGGATGCCACCCGAACGCCTCCCTAGGGAGGAGTTTGGGGCACGTCCGACTGGCAGGAGGCCACGGGGAAGACCCAGGACGCGTTGGGAAGACTATGTCTCCCGGCTGGCCTGGGAACGCCTCGGGATCCCCCGGGAAGAGCTGGACGAAGTGGCTGGAGACTGGGAAGTCTCGGCTTCCCTGCTTAGGCTGCTGCCCCCGCGACCCGACCTCGGATAAGCGGAAGAAAATGGAGGGATGGATGGATTTATTTTACTTGTTGGGGGCAGCTATTTGTGGTTCTAAGCTATTATCTTTGATGACCAAGATGGATGGACAGCACTGATTGATGGCTGACACGCTCTGTGCTGGTTATTTTTAGCTCATTAGTACGTCTCCTCTTTGTCTTGTTTTGTGCTTCTTGTCTCGGTTTTAGCGAGACAAATTCAACCTGTGAATTGCAGCAGATTGTTCTCCAGACGTGTTCCACCTGCAGGTCTGATCCAGTCCTTTCAAATATCAATAGTATATAAACGTGCACGGTACTAGTATGGTATCGCGGTACTAATTAATCAAAAACGGTACGATACTCTGTTTGAAAAGTACCGCTTCCCCATAATTTTGTTTTTTACAGGCATGACATTGCTGGTTTTAGGAGCAGAGGAGCATGTTGGGCAGCGCACACACACAGAGTACTTACAAGCAGACACAGTGTGTAGACAGAAAAGGGAGAATGGACGCATTTTGGTGTAAAAAGTCAAGATAAAGGTGAAGTTATAACACTGAAACACCCTCAGGAAGACCTGCTTTAAGACATGGCTAGCTAGCTAGCTAACGTCCATCCACAGTGTTTCTTCCAAGTAGCATTATCACTGGAGGAGGAGGAATAGCTAAACATGCTTCACTACACAGCGTAGGAGGATACAATAGCTCACCGGCGTCACAATGTAAACAAATGCCATTGGGTGGATCGATACCTGACATCCACTGTAATGATACCAAGTACTAGAGCGTATCTAGTCGATACAGCTATGATTACAACGATATGTTTTTTTTTTTTTTCATTCATATTATGTTTATAAAGTCAGGAAATATGTCCCTGGACACATGAGGACTTTGAATATGACCAATGTATGATCCTGTAACTACTTGGTATCGGATCCATACCTAAATGTGTGGTATCATCCAAAACTAATGTAAAGTATCAAAGAAGAGAAGAATAAGTGATTATTACATTTGAACAGAAGTGTAGATAGAACATGTTAAAACAGAAAATAAGCAGATATTATCAGTAAATGAACAAGTGGATTAATACAGTTTGTCCCTCATAATGTGTACAAAATAATAGGTGTATAAATGACACAATATGTTACTGCATAGACTAATTAGGAGTCTTTGTTTGTTTACTTACTACTAAAAGACAAGTTGTCTAGTATGTTCACTATTTTATTTAAGGACTAAATGACAATAATAAACATATGTTTCATGTACACTAAGATTTTTTTGTTCAAATAAAGCCAATAATGACATTTTTTGTGGTCCCCTTTATTTAGAAAAGTATTGAAATCTATGTCGGTACAAAAATATTGGTATCGAAACAACCCTAACAGTTTACAAATTGTATTTTAATGATAATATTTTACATACATTTTCTTTTTTTTATCGTCACTTGTTTCTACGCCAGCGTAGTTGCACGTGCGTCATTTGCGTGTTTTTCCTGGAGCGAGGGCGCAATAACCAGGAAACCGCAGACACACTCGTGTTCTGCTTCATTGTGTGCACGGAAAAGCAAGCCCAAATACATAACCACACCTTCAAAAACAAGCCTTAAATAATACGACCTATGACAATTATCAGACATTTCCCGAAAGTTTCATCAAATTCTGCCCATCCAAAACTTTTGTAGTTAACCAACTAACTAGCTAACTAACTAAGTAACCAAGGGCAACAATAATACAACCTCCTGGTCAAGTTAGCCCGATAACAATATTTTGTTACCGGTACCAAACCACAACGATGTCCTTTCCCTTTGTCTCAGTAAGTTGTATTCATGGTGTTGTGTTTTATTTGTGGTGTTTTTATTTTATTTTTGGTGTTTTGTTTTATTTTTGGTGTTTTGATTTTTTTTGGTGTGCTGTTTTATTTTTGCTGTTTTGTTTTATTTTTGGTGTTCTGTTTTTTTGGTGTTTTGTTTTATTTTTGTGTTATGGTTTATATTGTTTTATTTTTTATGGTTTGTTTTATGTTTGTTTTTTGTATTTTATGTTTGGTGTTTTCGTTTTTTTTGGTGTTCTGTTATATTTTTAGTGTTTGGTTTTATTTTTGGTGTTTTGTTTTTTTAATATTATTTTTGGTGTTTTAATATATTTTTGGTGTTTTGTTTTATTTTTGGTGTTTTGTTTTATTGTTGGTGTTTTGTTTTATTTTTGGTGTTTTGATTTATTTTTGGTGTTTTGTTTTATTTTTGGTGTTTTGTTTTATTTTTGGTGTTTTGTTGTATTTTTGGTGTTTTGTTGTATTTTTGGTGTTTTGTTTTATTTTTGTGTTACGTTTTATTTTTGGTGTTCTGTTTTATTTTTGGTGTTCTGTTTTATTTTTAGTGTTTTGTTTTATTTTTGGTGTTTTCTTTTACTTTTGGTGTTCTGTTTTATTTTTTTGTTATAATTTATTTTTGGTATTCTGTTTTATTTTTGGTGTTTGGTTTTATTTTTGGTGTTTTGATTCATTTTTGGTGTTTTGTTTTATTTTTGGTGTTTTGATTTATTTTTGGTGTTCTGTTTTATTTTTGGTGTTCTGTTTTATTTGTTGTGTTTGGTTTTATTTTAGGTGTTTTGTTTTATTTTTGGTGTTCTGTTTTATTTTAGGTGTTTTGTTTTATTTTTGGTGTTCTGTTTGATTTTTTGTGTTTTTCTTTCATTTTTGGTGTTTTAATTACTTTTTCGGTGTTCTGTTTTATTTTTGGTGTTCTGTTTTATTTGTTGTGTTTGGTTTTATTTTAGGTGTTTTGTTTTATTTTTGGTGTTCTGTTTTATTTTAGGTGTTTTGTTTTATTTTTGGTGTTCTGTTTGATTTTTTGTGTTTTTCTTTCATTTTTGGTGTTTTAATTACTTTTTCGGTGTTCTGTTTTATTTTTGGTATTTCTTTTTATTTTTGGTGTTTTAATTAATTTTTTTAATTTTTTTATTTTGAATGTTTTGTTTTATTTTTGGTGTTTTGTTTTATTTTTGTGTTATGTTTTATTTTTGTGTTTTGTTTTATTTTTAGTGTTTTGTTTTATTTTTGGTGTTTTGTTTTATTTTTGTGTCATGTTTTATTTTTAGAGTTTTGTTTAATTTTTGGTGTTTTGTTTTATTTTTGGTGTTTGATTTATTTTTGTGTTATGTTTTATTTTTGTGTTTTGTTTTATTTTCAGTGTTTTGTTTTGTTTTTGGTGTTTTGTTTTATTTTTGTGTTATGGTTTATTTTTAGTGTTTTGTTTTATTTTTAGTGTTTTGTTTTATTGTTGGTGTTTTGTTTTATTTTTGTGTCATGTTTTATTTTTAGAGTTTTATTTTATTTTTGGTGTTTTGTTTTATTTTTGGTGCTTGATTTATTTTTGTGTTATGTTTTATTTTTGTGTTTTGTTTTATTTTCAGTGTTTTGTTTTGTTTTTGGTGTTTTTTTTTATTTTTTGTTATGTTTTATTTTTGTGTTTTGTTTTATTTTTAGTGTTTTGTTTTGTTTTTGGTGTTTTGTTTTATTTTTGTGTTGTTTTATTTTTGGTGTTCTGTTTTATTTTTGGTGTTTTGTTTATCAACAGTTTAAAGTGCTACCATCACTGCTGACAATGTCTACACAAAACAAAAATGGTGGAACTCCAACTTTTCTTTGACGTTGTAGGAACAGTTTTCCCCAAAAATGTTCACCTTTAATACTTTATTAGACGAGAACTACAAAATACTAGCACAATAATAAACTCACTTCCGATACGATACTGATATTGGAGCCTCAGTATCGGCTGGTACTGATATTAAAATTAGATATTAATCTCATGCGATATCAACACCAATCATAGTACACACTTTATTTGTTGTGTTGTGTGGAATGTCAGATAAGGTGTGATGAGAATAAATCAAACCCTGACCCTAAACACTGACTTGATGACAGATGTCTTTAAACTGAAGTGGGTGGGCGACAACTAGTGGTCAGGTGGTTTAGGATTGGTTGGTGGTGTACCCCGCCTTCCGCCCGATTGTAGCTGAGATAGGCTCCAGCGCCCGCCACGACCCAGAAGGGAATAAGCGGTAGAAAATGGATGGATGGATGGATGGATGGATGGATGGATGGATGGATGGATGGATGGATGGATGGATGGATGGATGGATGGATGGATGGATGGATGGTATCAACAATTCAGTCATCAACAATTGCATCATCAGAGAAATGGACATTGGAACAGTGTAGGTCTGACTTGGTAGGATATGTACAGCAAGTAGTGGACATAGAGAGAGATCAGAAAGTATAAGAAAAAGTGTCTACATTCGATTATTTACACTCCGGGGAGGTAGGATGTGGAAGGGAGGGTGTTAGTTTAGGGTTGAAGTTGCCTGGAGGTATTTTACTGCGGTTTTGAAGGAGGATAGAGATGCCCTTTCTTTTACACCTGTTGGGAGTGCATTCCATATTGATGTGGCATAGAAGGAGAATGAGTTAAGACTCTTGTTAGGAACCGGAATCTGGGTTTAACGTGGTAAGTGGAGCTCCCCCTGGTGTTGTGGTTATGGCGGTCATTTACGTTAAGGAAGTAGTTTGACATGTACTTCGGTATCAGGGAGGTGTAGCGGATTTTATAGACCAGGCTCAGTGCAAGTTGTTTTCAATCAATCAATCAATGTTTATTTATATAGCCCTAAATCACAAGTGTCTCAAAGGGCTGTACAAGCCACAACGACATCCTCGGTACAGAGCCCACATACGGGCAAGGAAAAACTCACCCCAGTGGGACGTCGGTGAATGACTATGAGAAACCTTGGAGAGGACCGCATATGTGGGTAACCCCCCCCCCCCCCCCCCCCCCCTCTAGGGGAGACCGAAAGCAATGGATGTCGAGTGGGTCTGACATAACATTGTGAAAGTCCAGTCCACAGTGGATCCAACACATCAGCGGGAGTCCAGTCCACAGCGGGGCCAACAGGAAACCATCCCGAGCGGAGACGGGTCAGCAGCGCAGAGATGTCCCCAACCGATGCACAGGCTAGTGGTCCACCCGGGGTCCCGACTCTGGACAGCCAGCACTTCATCCATGGCCACCGGACCTATGCAACTCCCCCTCGCAAGGGACAGGGGAGAAGAGGAGAGAAGAAAAGAAACGGCAGATCAACTGGTCTAAAAAAAGGGGGGTCTATTTAAAGGCTAGATTATACAAATGAGTTTTAAGATGGGACTTAAATGCTTCTACTGAGGTAGCATCTCTAACTGTTACCGGGAGGGCATTCCAGAGTACTGGAGCCCGAATAGAAAACGCTCTATAGCCCGCAGACTTTTTTTTGGCTCTGGGAATCACTAATACGGTTTTACTCTGTCCTCCACCCTGAGCCAGCCCACTTTGGAGAAGTGGGTAGG
>NC_084744.1:4686585-4750445 GCF_033978785.1 Entelurus aequoreus
ATCCAACCATCTATACATCCATCATCCTTATATGGATGTGTTCATCCTTCCATCTGTCTAACCTTCCATCCATCCATCCATTTATTGGTGTGTTCATCCTTCCATCTGTCTAATCTTCCATCCATCCATCCATCCATTTATTGGTGTGTCCATCCTTCCATCTGCCCATCCATCTATCCATCTATACATCCATCCATCCAACCATCTATACATCCATCATCCTTATATGGATGTGTTCATCCTTCCATCTGTCTAACCTTCCATCCATCCATCCATTTATTGGTGTGTTCATCCTTCCATCTGTCTAATCTTCCATCCATCCATCCATTTATTGGTGTGTCCATCCTTCCATCTGCCCATTCATCTATCCATCTATCAATCCATCCATCCAACCATCTATACATCCATCATCCTTATATGGATGTGTTCATCCTTCCATCTGTCTAACCTTCCATTCATCCATCCATGTATTGCTGTTTGTCTTTCCATCCATCTATCATCCATTTTTTGTATCATCCATCCATCCATCTATCAATGTGTTCATCCATCCATTCTGCCTGTCTATTTTTGATCATCCATCAATACGACCTCCCTTCCATTTTTTCATCCATCCATCCATCCACCCACCTATCTGTTGTTGTGTCCATCATTCCATCGGTCTGTCCTTCTGTCCATCCATCAATACATCCATCTATCTATCAATACAGTCAACCATCTATCCATCCATCATCCTCATATGGATGTGTTCATCCTTCCATTCATCTAACCATCCATCCATCCAGATATTGGTGCGTCCGTCCTTCCATCTGTCTATCATTCCATCTGTCCATCCATCCATCTTACTATCTATCAATCATCCAACCATCTATACATCCATCCATCCATCCTTATATACACAATTTGCAACTGACGAGGAAACAGAGCTGGCAAAAAGAGCTAGCATGAAGAAGTAGCAAACGGAGCTAACAAACAGAGCTAGCATGAAGAGCTAGCATAAATAACTAGCAAAAAGAGCTGGCAAACTGAGCTAAGAAATAGAGCTAGCATGAAGAGCTAGCAAAAAGAGCTAACAAACCAAGCTAACAAATAGAGCTAGCATGAAGAGCTAGCAAAAAGAGCTAGCAAAAAGAAATAGCAAAAAAAAACTAGCGAACAGAGCTAACAAACAGAGGTAGCAAGAAGAGCTAGCATACAGAACTAGCAAAAAGAGCCAACAAAGAGAGCCAGCATCAAGAGTTAGCATGAAGAAGTAGCAAAAAGAGCTACCATAAAGAACTAGCAAAAAGAGCTAGCAAATGGAGCTAACAAACAGAGCTAACAAATAGAGCCAGCAAGAAGAGCTAGCATAAAGAACTAGCATGAAGAGCTAACATAAAGAACTAGCATGAAGAGCTAGCATAAAGAACTAGCATGAAGAGCTAGCATAAAGAACTAGCATGAAGAGCTAGCATAAAGAACTAGCATGAAGAGCTAGCATAAAGAACTAGCATGAAGAGCTAGCATAAAGAAGTAACAAAAAGTGCTAGCAAACAGAGCCAGCATCAAGAGTTAGCATGAAGAAGTAGCAAAAAGAGCTAGCATAAAGAACTAGCAAAAAGAGCTAGCAAATGGAGCTAACAAACAGAGCTAACAAATAGAGCTAGCAAGAAGAGCTAGCATGAAGAACTAGCATGAAGAGCTAACATAAAGAACTAGCATGAAGAGCTAGCATAAAGAACTAGCATGAAGAGCTAGCATAAAGAACTAGCATGAAGAGCTAGCATAAAGAAGTAACAAAAAGTGCTAGCAAATGGAGTTAACAAACAGCGCTAACAAACAGAGGTAGCATTAAAAGTTAGCATAAAGAACCAGCAAATAGAGTTAGCAAACAGAGCGAGCATGAAGTGTTGGCAAACAGAGTCAGCAAACAGAGTTAGCAAAAAGAGCTAGCAAACAGAGCTAACAAACAGAGCTAACAAACAGAGCTAACAAACGGAGCTAACTAATGGAGCTAACAAACAGAGCTAACAAACAGAATTAACAAACAGAGCTAGCAAACGGAGCTAACAAACGGAGCTAACAACAGAGCGAGAATGAAGAGTTAGCAAACAGAGTTAGCAAAAAGGGTTAGCAAACAGAGCTAGCAAACAAGCTGCCCACCAGGCGGTAGAGGCAACATGGTGCAGAACGTCCAAGAAGACAAAAGTGTCAGAAGAACTCTGTTACTTCCTGTAGCAGCAAGACGTCGTTGTGAGCAGCGACAGATCAAACATTCCAGCAGAATCACTAACTCCTTCACAGACCACGTATGAAGAGACTTTATTCTTTTGCACTTGATTTCCTTTCTTGTTTGTAGAAACACCTGCACTTGAAACTTCATGAGTCATGAGACACTTGATATCGTCGTTAGTATCGTCGTTGGTATCGTCATGGCGACAACAGCTTATTGTCATGGCGACAAGAGAGTAACATCATGGCGACGAGAGTGTAACAAGTAATATATTACTGGGAAAACTAGTACTATATTACTGGGTAAACAAGTACTATATTACTGGGTAATCAAGTAATAAATTACTGGTAAAACCAGTTATATATTACTGAAGTAATAAATTACTGGTATAACCAGTAAAAAACATCACTGGGTTAACAAGTAATATATTACTTGTTTACCCAGTAATATATTACTTGTTACCCAGTAATATATTACTGGGTAAACAAGTACTACATGACTGGTAAAACAAGTAATATATTACTGGGTTAACAAACAATGTATTACTGGTAAAACCAGTAATACATTACGGGTAAAACAAGTACTATATTACTGGGTAAACAAGTAATTTATTACTGGGTAAACAATTACTATATTACTGGGTAAACAAGTACTATATTACTGGGTAAACAAGTAACATAGTACTGGGTAAAAAAGTACTATATTACTGGGTAAACAAGTAATATATTACTGGGTAAACAATTAATACATGACTTGTAAAACAAGTAATATTGTACTGGGTTAACAAGTAATGTATTACTGGTAAAACCAGTAATACATTACTGGTAAAACAAGTAATATATTACTGGGAAAACAAGTACTATATTACTGGGTAAAAATTAATGTATTACTGGGTAAACAAGTACTATATTACTGGTAAAACAAGTAACATATTACTGGTAATAATATATTTCCAGTAATAGAGTACTGCTAAAACAAGTAATGTGCTACTGGGTAAACAAGTACTATATTACTGGGTAAAAAGTAATATATTACTGGTAAAACAAGTAATATATTACTGGGAAAACAAGTACTATATTACTGGGTAAAAATTAATGTATTACTGGGTAAACAAGTACTATATTACTGGTAAAACAAGTAACTTATTACTGGTAATAATATATTACCAGTAATAGAGTACTGCTAAAACAAGTAATGTGCTACTGGGTAAACAAGTACTATATTACTGGGTAAAACAAGTAACATATTACTGGTAATAATATATTACCAGTAATAGAGTACTGCTAAAACAAGTAATGTGCTACTGGGTAAACAAGTACTATATTACTGGGTAAAACAAGTAACATATTACTGGTAATAATATATTACCAGTAATAGAGTACTGCTAAAACAAGTAATGTGCTACTGGGTAAACAAGTACTATATTACTGGGTAAAAAGTAATATATATCCATCCACTAATGGGAAAACAAGTACTATATTACTGGTAAAACAAGTAACATATTACTGGTAATAATATATTACCAGTAATAGAGTACTGCTAAAACAAGTAATGTGCTACTGGGTAAACAAGTACTATATTACTGGGTAAAACAAGTAACATATTACTGGTAATAATATATTACCAGTAATAGAGTACTGCTAAAACAAGTAATGTGCTACTGGGTAAACAAGTACTATATTACTGGGTAAAAAGTAATATATATCCTCCCACTAATGGGAAAACAAGTACTATATTACTGGTAAAACAAGTAACATATTACTGGTAATAATATATTACCAGTAATAGAGTACTGCTAAAACAAGTAATGTGCTACTGGGTAAACAAGTACTATATTACTGGTAAAAAGTAATATATATCCACCCACTAATGGGAAAACAAGTACTATATTACTGGTAAAACAAGTAACATATTACTGGTAATAATATATTACCAGTAATAGAGTACTGCTAAAACAAGTAATGTGCTACTGGGTAAACAAGTACTATATTACTGGGTAAAAAGTAATATATTACTGGGTAAACAAGTACTGTATTACTGGTAAAACAAGTAACATATAACTGGTAATAATATATTACCAGTAATAGAGTACTGCTAAAACAAGTAATGTGCTACTGGCTAAACAAGCACTATATTACTGGGTAAAAAGTAATATATTACTGGGTAAACAAGTACTACATTACTGGTAAAACAAGTAACATATAACTGGTAATAATATATTACAAGTAATAGAGTACTGCTAAAACAAGTAATGTGCTACTGGGTAAACAAGTACTATATTACTGGGTAAAAAGTAATTTATTACTGGGTAAACAAGCAATACATTACTTGGTAAACAAGTACTATATTACTGGGAAAACAAGTACTATATTACTGGGTAAAAAGTAATTTATTACTGGGTAAACAAGTAATACATTACTTGGTAAACAAGTACTATATTACTGGGAAAACAAGTCATTTATTACTTGGTAAACAAGTAATGTATTACTGTCTAAACAAGTAATGTATTACTTAAATGAACAAGTATTATTACTTTATAAACAAGTAATGAATTACTTGTTTATCAAGTATTAAATCACACGGTGAACAAGTAATGCATTACTTGAAAAACAAGTACTTGATAAATAAGTACTAAATAAACAAGTAATACATTACATTAATAATAACAATAATAATAAATAATTAACACATTACATGATGAACAAGTCATATATTACTTGATAAACAAGTAATGTATCACTTAATAAACAAGTAATTTATTACATGGTGAACAAGTAATGTATTACCTGGTGAACACTGCCATCTTGTGGTCACTATAGGAATGTTTCATTACAGCATTGTTTTTAAAATCACTTGCGTCACAAATAGAAAACACAATATATATATATATATATATATATATATATATATATATATATATATATATATATATATATATATATATATATATATATATATATATATAACACTACTCAAAGTATTTAAAATGTATTGCATTGATATTTTGATACTCAATGAAATCAACATCCATCTTAGAGACATCTTCAAACTTAAAGTGTTTACAAAGTACAAAGAAGAAGAACCATGACAAACATTCTCAATTTATTTCATCCATTCATTCAATCATTCTTAAAGTAATCTTACTTATCTCATCATATGAAATATGACTTACTTCACCAATTATTATTATTAAATTCTTACTATTATTTATTTATTTATTTTTATTGTGATTACTTATGGAGTTTATTGTGAATAAATTAAGAACAGGAAGTGAACAAAAAGTTTTAGCAACTGTTATGTAAAGAAAATGGGTAGGATTAAATAAGCTCTGCTTCTTCCTACTCCTTTTCGAACATGTTGAAAAGAGAAACTGGAAATTAAACTCAACTCAACTCAACTCAATCATTATACTATGAGGTGCAATTTACTATAATGACCACACGATGTCAGTAAAGATGCACTTTTGTCAAATATGTCTTCATCACGATCCTCTCAATGACGAGCATGGACACCATTATGTACATCAACTATATATATATATATATATTGTACTTTATTATCAATAACAATATTGTCATTAAACAACATATAAAGGACTTTAATGACAACATTGTCATTATATAATAAGCAACATATAAAGTACTTTAAAGACTACAATTGTCATTATATAATAAACAATGCATTAAATACTTTAAAGACAATGTTTTCATTATATAATAAACAATATATAAAATAATCTAAAGACAATATTGTCATTGTATAATAAACACAACACATGAAGTACTTTAATGCAATTATGCAAGCAAGTTATGACTTGTGATTAATTATGATTAATACAACAAATAAAATAAAGGTCTGAATGTACACTGTACATGTACAGTGTACATGTACACTGTACACTGTACATGTACACTGTACATGTACACTGTACATGTACAGTGTACATGTACAGTGTACATGTACACTGTACACTGTACATGTACACTGTACATGTACAGTGTACATGTACAGTGTACATGTACACTGTACATGTACACTGTACATGTACACTGTACACTGTACATGTACACTGTACATGTACAGTGTACACTGTAAATGTTGTCCACAGGTTATTTGAAATGGCCCACCGCTTCATTTTATATGACCCGCCACATCATTTTATATGAACCGCCACATCATTTTACATGGCCCGCCACATCATTTTATATGGCCCGCCACATCATTTTATATGACCCGCCATATAATTTTACATGGCCCGCCACATCATTTTATATGAACCGCCACATCATTTTATATGACCCGCCATATAATTTTACATGGCCCGCCACATCATTTTATATGAACCGCCACATCATTTTATATGACCCACCACATAATTTTACATGACCCACCACATCATTTTATATGAACCGCCACATCATTTTATATGACCCACCACATCATTTTACATGGCCCGCCACATCATTTCATATGACCCGCCACTTCATTTTATATGGCCCGCCACCTCATTTTATATGACCCACCACATCATTTTATATGGCCCACCACATCATTTTATATGACCCGCCACATCCTCTTATATGACCCGCCACATCACTTTATATGACCCGCCATATCATTTTACATGGCCCGCCACATAATTTTACATGACCCACCACCTCATTTTATATGAACCGCCACATCATTTTATATGACCCGCCATATAATTTTACATGGCCCGCCACATCATTTTATATCACCAGCCATATCATTTTACATGGCCCGCCACATCATTTTATATGAACCGCCACATCATTTTATATGACCCGCCATATAATTTTACATGGCCCACCACATCATTTTATATGAACCGCCACATAATTTTATATGACCCGCCACATAATTTTACATGACCCACCACATCATTTTATATGAACCGCCACATCATTTTATATGACCCACCACATCATTTTACATGGCCCGCCACATCATTTCATATGACCCGCCACCTCATTTTATATGGCCCGCCACCTCATTTTACATGGCCCACCACTTCACTTTATATGACCCGCCATATCATTTTACATGGCCCGCCACATCATTTATATGACCCGCCACATCATTTTACATGACCCGCCACATAATTTTATATGACCCACCACATCATTTTATATGGCCCACCACATCATTTTATATGACCCGCCACATCATCTTATATGACCCGCCACATCACTTTATATGACCCGCCATATCATTTTACATGGCCCGCCACATAATTTTACATTACCCACCACATCATTTTATATGAACCGCCACATCATTTTATATGAACCGCCACATCATTTTATATGACCCGCCATATAATTTTACATGGCCCGCCACATCATTTTATATGAACCGCCACTTAATTTTATATGACCCGCCACATAATTTTACATGACCCACCACATCATTTTATATGAACCGCCACCTGATTTTATATGACCCACCACATCATTTTACATGGCCCGCCACATCATTTCATATGACCCGCCACTTCATTTTACATGGCCCGCCACCTCATTTTATATGGCCCACCACTTCACTTTATATGACCCGCCATATCATTTTACATGGCCCGCCACATCATTTATATGACCCGCCACATCATTTTACATGACCCGCCACATAATTTTATATGACCCACCACATCATTTTATATGGCCCACCACATCATTTTATATGACCCGCCACATCATCTTATATGACCCGCCACATCACTTTATATGACCCGCCATATCATTTTACATGGCCCGCCACATAATTTTACATGACCCACCACATCATTTTATATGAACCGCCACATCATTTTATATGACCCGCCATATAATTTTACATGGCCCGCCACATCATTTTATATGAACCGCCACATCATTTTATATGACCCACCACATCATTTTACATGGCCCGCCACATCATTTCATATGACCCGCCACTTCATTTTATATGGCCCGCCACCTCATTTTATATGACCCACCACATCATTTTATATGGCCCACCACATCATTTTATATGACCCGCCACATCCTCTTATATGACCCGCCACATCACTTTATATGACCCGCCATATCATTTTACATGGCCCGCCACATAATTTTACATGACCCACCACCTCATTTTATATGAACCGCCACATCATTTTATATGACCCGCCATATAATTTTGTACACATGTACACTGTACACTGTACATGTACACTGTACATGTACAGTGTACACTGTAAATGTTGTCCACAGGTTATTTTAAATGGCCCACCGCATCATTTTATATGACCCGCCACATCATTTTATATGAACCGCCACATCATTTTACATGGCCCGCCACATCATTTTATATGGCCCGCCACATCATTTTATATGACCCGCCATATAATTTTACATGGCCCGCCACATCATTTTATATGAACCGCCACATCATTTTACATGACCCGCCACATAATTTTACATGACCCACCACATCATTTTATATGAACCGCCACATCATTTTATATGACCCACCACATCATTTTACATGGCCCGCCACATCATTTCATATGACCCGCCACTTCATTTTATATGGCCCGCCACCTCATTTTATATGACCCACCACATCATTTTATATGGCCCACCACATCATTTTATATGACCCGCCACATCCTCTTATATGACCCGCCACATCACTTTATATGACCCGCCATATCATTTTACATGGCCCGCCACATAATTTTACATGACCCACCACCTCATTTTATATGAACCGCCACATCATTTTATATGACCCGCCATATAATTTTACATGGCCCGCCACATCATTTTATATCACCAGCCATATCATTTTACATGGCCCGCCACATCATTTTATATGAACCGCCACATCATTTTATATGACCCGCCATATAATTTTACATGGCCCACCACATCATTTTATATGAACCGCCACATAATTTTATATGACCCGCCACATAATTTTACATGACCCACCACATCATTTTATATGAACCGCCACATCATTTTATATGACCCACCACATCATTTTACATGGCCCGCCACATCATTTCATATGACCCGCCACCTCATTTTATATGGCCCGCCACCTCATTTTACATGGCCCACCACTTCACTTTATATGACCCGCCATATCATTTTACATGGCCCGCCACATCATTTATATGACCCGCCACATCATTTTACATGACCCGCCACATAATTTTATATGACCCACCACATCATTTTATATGGCCCACCACATCATTTTATATGACCCGCCACATCATCTTATATGACCCGCCACATCACTTTATATGACCCGCCATATCATTTTACATGGCCCGCCACATAATTTTACATTACCCACCACATCATTTTATATGAACCGCCACATCATTTTATATGAACCGCCACATCATTTTATATGACCCGCCATATAATTTTACATGGCCAGCCACATCATTTTATATGAACCGCCACTTAATTTTATATGACCCGCCACATAATTTTACATGACCCACCACATCATTTTATATGAACCGCCACCTGATTTTATATGACCCACCACATCATTTTACATGGCCCGCCACATCATTTCATATGACCCGCCACTTCATTTTACATGGCCCGCCACCTCATTTTATATGGCCCACCACTTCACTTTATATGACCCGCCATATCATTTTACATGGCCCGCCACATCATTTATATGACCCGCCACATCATTTTACATGACCCGCCACATAATTTTATATGACCCACCACATCATTTTATATGGCCCACCACATCATTTTATATGACCCGCCACATCATCTTATATGACCCGCCACATCACTTTATATGACCCGCCATATCATTTTACATGGCCCGCCACATAATTTTACATGACCCACCACATCATTTTATATGAACCGCCACATCATTTTATATGACCCGCCATATAATTTTACATGGCCCGCCACATCATTTTATATGAACCGCCACATCATTTTATATGACCCACCACATCATTTTACATGGCCCGCCACATCATTTCATATGACCCGCCACTTCATTTTATATGGCCCGCCACCTCATTTTATATGACCCACCACATCATTTTATATGGCCCACCACATCATTTTATATGACCCGCCACATCCTCTTATATGACCCGCCACATCACTTTATATGACCCGCCATATCATTTTACATGGCCCGCCACATAATTTTACATGACCCACCACCTCATTTTATATGAACCGCCACATCATTTTATATGACCCGCCATATAATTTTGTACACATGTACACTGTACACTGTACATGTACACTGTACATGTACAGTGTACACTGTAAATGTTGTCCACAGGTTATTTTAAATGGCCCACCGCATCATTTTATATGACCCGCCACATCATTTTATATGAACCGCCACATCATTTTACATGGCCCGCCACATCATTTTATATGGCCCGCCACATCATTTTATATGACCCGCCATATAATTTTACATGGCCCGCCACATCATTTTATATGAACCGCCACATCATTTTACATGACCCGCCACATAATTTTACATGACCCACCACATCATTTTATATGAACCGCCACATCATTTTATATGACCCACCACATCATTTTACATGGCCCGCCACATCATTTCATATGACCCGCCACTTCATTTTATATGGCCCGCCACCTCATTTTATATGACCCACCACATCATTTTATATGGCCCACCACATCATTTTATATGACCCGCCACATCCTCTTATATGACCCGCCACATCACTTTATATGACCCGCCATATCATTTTACATGGCCCGCCACATAATTTTACATGACCCACCACCTCATTTTATATGAACCGCCACATCATTTTATATGACCCGCCATATAATTTTACATGGCCCGCCACATCATTTTATATCACCAGCCATATCATTTTACATGGCCCGCCACATCATTTTATATGAACCGCCACATCATTTTATATGACCCGCCATATAATTTTACATGGCCCACCACATCATTTTATATGAACCGCCACATAATTTTATATGACCCGCCACATAATTTTACATGACCCACCACATCATTTTATATGAACCGCCACATCATTTTATATGACCCACCACATCATTTTACATGGCCCGCCACATCATTTCATATGACCCGCCACCTCATTTTATATGGCCCGCCACCTCATTTTACATGGCCCACCACTTCACTTTATATGACCCGCCATATCATTTTACATGGCCCGCCACATCATTTATATGACCCGCCACATCATTTTACATGACCCGCCACATAATTTTATATGACCCACCACATCATTTTATATGGCCCACCACATCATTTTATATGACCCGCCACATCATCTTATATGACCCGCCACATCACTTTATATGACCCGCCATATCATTTTACATGGCCCGCCACATAATTTTACATACCCACCACATCATTTTATATGAACCGCCACATCATTTTATATGAACCGCCACATCATTTTATATGACCCGCCATATAATTTTACATGGCCCGCCACATCATTTTATATGAACCGCCACTTAATTTTATATGACCCGCCACATAATTTTACATGACCCACCACATCATTTTATATGAACCGCCACCTGATTTTATATGACCCACCACATCATTTTACATGGCCCGCCACATCATTTCATATGACCCGCCACTTCATTTTACATGGCCCGCCACCTCATTTTATATGGCCCACCACTTCACTTTATATGACCCGCCATATCATTTTACATGGCCCGCCACATCATTTATATGACCCGCCACATCATTTTACATGACCCGCCACATAATTTTATATGACCCACCACATCATTTTATATGGCCCACCACATCATTTTATATGACCCGCCACATCATCTTATATGACCCGCCACATCACTTTATATGACCCGCCATATCATTTTACATGGCCCGCCACATAATTTTACATGACCCACCACATCATTTTATATGAACCGCCACATCATTTTGTATGACCCGCCATATAATTTTACATGGCCCGCCACATCATTTTATATGACCCGCCACATCATTTTTTATAACCTACCACTTCATTGTATATGGCCCACCACCTCATTTTATATGGCCCACCACCTCATTTTACATGGCCTGCCACTTCATTTTTAATGGCCCGCCACATCATTTCATATGACCCGCCACTTCATTTTATATGGCCCGCCACCTCATTTTACATGGCCCACCACATCATTTTATATGAACCGCCATATCATTTTACATGGCCCGCCACATCATTTTATATGAACCGACACATCATTTTACATGACCCGCTACATAACTTTATATGACCCGCCACATCATTTTACATGACCCACCACATCATTTTATATGAACCGCCACATCATTTTATTTGACCCGCCACATCATTTTACATGACCCACCACATAATTTTACATGACCCACATCATTTTATATGAACCGCCACATCATTTTATATGACCCGCCACATCATTTTATATGACCCGCCACATCACTTTGTATGACCCGCCACATCATTTTACATGGCCCGCCACATCATTTCATATGAACCGCCACTTCATTTTAATGGCCCGCCACAGCATTTTATATGACCCGCCACATCATTTTATATGACCCGCCACATCATTTTATATGACCCGCCACATCACTTTGTATGACCCGCCACATCATTTTATATGAACCGCCACATCATTTTACATGGCCCGCCACATCATTTCATATGAACCGCCACTTCATTTTAATGGCCCGCCACAGCATTTTATATGGCCCGCCACATCATTTTTTTATGACCCGCCACATCATTTTATATGACCCGCCACATCATTTTATATGACCCGCCACATCATTTTAAATGGCCCGCCACATCATTTTATATGACCCGCCACATCATTTTTTATGACCTACCACTTCATTGTATATGGCCCACCACATCATTTTATACGGCCCACCACCTCATTTTATATGGCCTGCCACTTCATTTTTAATGACCCGCCACATAATTTTATATGACCCACCACATCATTTTTTATGACCCGCCACATCATTTTATATGACCCACCACATCATTTTTTATGACCCGCCACATCATTTTACATGACCCGCCACATCATTTTACATGGCCCGCCACATCATTTTTTATGACCCGCCACATCATTTTACATGACCCGCCACATCATTTTACATGGCCCGCCACATCATTTTTTATGACCCACCACCTCATTTTATATGACCCGTATATGGCGTTAAAATTTAAACATTCTTCCATCCATCCATTTTCTACTGCTTGTCCCTTTCAGGGTCGTGGGGGGTGCTGGAGCCTATCTCAGCTACAAGGAAGGCGGGGTACACCCTGGACAAGGAAGGCGGGATACACCCTGGACAAGTCACCCCCTCATCACAGGGCCAAGATAGATAAACAGACAACATTCACACACTAGGGACCATTTAGTGTTGCCAATAGGTGCATGTCTTTGGAGGTGGGAGGGGCCTATCCCCAGGTGCATGTCTTTGGAGGTGGGAGGGGCCTATCCCCAGGTGCATGTCTTTGGAGGTGGGAGGGGCCTCTCCCCAGGTGCATGTCTTTGGAGGTGGGAGGGGCCTCTCCCCAGGTGCATGTCTTTGGAGGTGGGAGGGGCCTCTCCCCAGGTGCATGTCTTTGGAGGTGGGAGGGGCCTATCCACCGGTGCATGTCTTTGGAGGTGGGAGGAAGCCGGAGTACCCGGAGTGAACCCATGCAGTCACGGGGAGAACATGGACACTTAAGACCTGCAGCCCGGGATTGAACTCAGGACCTTCGTATTGTGAGGCACATGCACTAACCCCTGTACCACCGTGCTGCACCTAAGTTAAACATGTTTAAGATAATTATGTAAAAGTTTAACATGTACAATTTAAACATGTAAAAGTTAAGCATGTATAAGTTAAACATGTATAAGTTAAGCATGTTTAACTTAAGCATGTATAAGTTACACATGTATAAGTTATACATGTATAAGTTAAGCATGTTTAACTTAAGCATGTATAAGTTACACATGTATGAGGTAAACATGTATAAGTTAAACATCTATAAGTTACACATGTGTAAGTTACACATGTATAAGGTAAACATATATAAGTTACACATGTATAAGTTACACATGTATAAGTTAAACATGTATAAGGTAAACATGTATAAGTTACACATGGATAAGTTAAACATGTACAAGTTACACTTGTATAAGTTACACTTGTATAAGGTAAACATGTATAAGTTACACATGTATAAGTTAAACATGTATAAGTTACACATGTATAAGGTAAACATGTATAAGTTACACATGTATAAGTTACACATGTATAAAATACACATGTATAAGTTAAACATGTATAATTTAAACAAGTATAAGTTACACATGTATAAGTTAAACATGTATAATTTAAACAAGTATAAGTTACACATGTATAAGTTACACATGTATAAGTTACACATGTATAAGCTAAACATGTATAAGTTACACATGTATAAGGTAAACATGTATACGTTACACATGTCTAAGTTAAACATGTATAAGTTACACATGTTTAAGGTAAACATGTATAAGTTACACATGTATAAGTTAAACATGTATAAGGTAAACAAGTATAAGTTACACATGTATAAGTTAAACATGTATAAGGTAAACATGTATAAGGTAAACATGTATAAGTTAAACATGTACACTTTAAACATGTATAAGTTAAACATGTATAAGTTACACATGTATAAGTTACACATGTATAAGGTAAACATGCAAAAGTTAAACATGTCTAAGTTAATTATGCATGAGTTAAACATGTATAAGTTAAACATGTATAAGTTACACATTTATAAGTCAAACATGTACACGTTAAACATGTGTAAGTTAAACATGTATAAGGAAAACATGTATAAGTTAAACATGCATAAGTTAAACATGTCTAAGTTAATTATGCATATGTTGAACATGTATAAGTTAAACATGTCAAACTTCAGCATGTACAATTTACACATGTATAAGTTAAATATGTAAATTTAAAGCATGTACAATTTACAAATGTATAAGTTAAACATGTATAATTTAGACATGTCTAAGTTAATCATGTATAAGGTATACATGCATAAGTTAAACATGCATAAGTTAAACATGCACACGTTAAACATGTATAAGTTAAACATGTATAAGTTACACATGTATAAGTTACACATGTATAAGGTAAACATGTAAAAGTTAAACATGCATAAGTTAAACATGTCTAAGTGAATTATGCATAAGTTAAACATGTATAAGTTAAACATGTTAAAACTTAAGCATGTACAATTTACACATGTAGAAGTTAAACATGAATAAGTTAGACATGTATAAGTTAAGCATGTATAAGGTAAACATGCATAAGTTAAACATTTGTAAGTTAAGCATGTATTATTTAGACATGTCTAAGTTAACATGCATAAGTAAACTATGTAAAAGTTAAACATGTAAAACTTAAGCATGTACAAATTACACATGTATACGTTAAACATTTTAAGGTAAACATGCATACGGTAAACATGTAAAACTTAAACATGTAAAAGTTAAACATGCATAAGTTAAACATGTATAAGTTAAAACATGTATAAGCTAAACATGTATAAGTTAAACGAGTAAAAGTTAAACATGTATAAGTTAAACCTGTATAGGTTAAACATTTAAAAGTTAAACATGTATAAGTTAACATGTTTAAGTTAAGCATGTATAAGTTAAGCATGTATAAGTTAAACATGTATAAGTTTAATGTGTCTAAGTTAAGCCTGTATAAGTTAAGCATGTAAAAGGTAAACATGTATAAGTTAAACATGCATAAGTAAAACATGTCTAAGTTAAGCATGTCTAAGTTATGCATGTATAAGTTAGACATGTCTAAGTTAAGCACATATAAGGTAAACATGCATAAGTTAAACATGTGTAAGTTAAGCATGTATAAGTTACACATGTATAAGTTAACATGCATAAGTTTTGCATGTAAAAGTTAAACATGTAAAACTTAAGCATGTACAAGTTACACATGGATAAGTTAAACATGTATAAGGTAAACATGCATATGTTGAACATGTTTAAGTTAAACATGTACAAGTTAAACATGTATAAGTTAAACATGTAAAAGTTAAACATGTAAAAGTTAAACATTCATAAGTAAAACATGTATAAGTTAAACATTTAAAAGTTAAACATGTATAAGTTAAACACATCTAAGTTAAGCATGTATAAGTTTAACATGTCTAAGTTAAGCATGTATCAGTTAAGCATGTAAAAGGTAAACATGTATAAGTTAAACATGCATAAGTTAACCTTGTAAAAGTTAAACATGTAAAAGTTAAACATTAATAAGTAAAACATGTATAAGTTAAACATTTAAAAGTTAAACATGTATAAGTTAAACATGTCTAAGTTAAGCATGTATAAGTTTAACATGTCTAAGTTAAGCATGTATAAGTTAAACATGCATAAGTTAACCTTGTAAAAGTTAAACATGTAAAAGTTAAACATTAATAAGTAAAACATGTATAAGTTAAACATGTAAAAGTTAAACATGTATATGTTAAACATGTAAAAGTCAAACAAGTATAATTTAAGCATGTATAAGTTAAGCATGTAAAAGGTAAACATGTATAAGTTAAACATGTATAAGTTAAACATGCATAAAATAAACAGGCATAAAATAAACATGTAGAAGATAAACATTTCTCAGTTAAGCATGTATAAGTTGAGCATGTATAAGTTAAGCATGTATAAGTTAAGCATGTATAAGTTAGACATATCTAAGTTAAGCATGTATAGGGTAAACATGCATAAGTTAAACATGTGTAAGTTAAGCATGTATAAGTTAGACATGTCTAAGTTAACATGCACAAGTTAAGCATGTCAAAATGAAACATGTAAAACTTAACCATGTACAAGTTACACATGTATAAGTTAGGCATGTCTAAGTTAAGCATGTATAAGGTAAACATGCATAAGTTAAACATGTGTAAGTTAAGCATGTATTATTTAGACATGTCTAACTTAACATGCATAAGTTAAGCATGTATAAGTTAAGCATGTAAAAGTTAAACATGTCTAAGTTAAGCATGTATAAGTTAAACATATATAAGTTAAGCATGTATAAGTTAAAAATGTATAAGTTAAGCATGTAAAAGTTAAACATGTCTAAGTTAAGCATTTATAAGTTAAACATGTCTAAGTTAAGCATGTATAAGTTAAACATATATAAGTTAAGCAGGTATACGTTAAACATGTATAAGTTAAGCATGTATAAGTTAAACATATATAAGTTAAACATGTATACGTTAAACATGTATAAGTTAAGCATGTATAAGTTAAACATATATAAGTTAAGCATGTATACGTTAAACATGTATAAGTTAAGCATGTATATGTTAAACATGTATAAGTTAAGCATGTATAAGTTAAACATATATAAGTTAAACATGTATAAGTTAAACATGTATAAGTTAAGCATGTATAAGTTAAACATATATAAGTTAAGCATGTATACGTTAAACATGTATAAGTTAAACATGTATAAGTTAAACATATATACGTTAAGCATGTATACGTTAAACATGTATAAGTTAAGCATGTATAAGTTAAACATATATAAGTTAAACATGTATAAGTTAAACATGTATAAGTTAAGCATGTATAAGTTAAACATATATAAGTTAAGCATGTATACGTTAAACATGTATAAGTTAAGCATGTATACGTTAAACATGTATAAGTTAATCATGTATAAGTTAAACATATATAAGTTAAGCATGTATAAGTTAAACATGTATAAGTTAAGCATGTATAAGTTAAACATGTCTAAGTTAAACATGTCTAAGTTAAACATGTATAAGTTAATTGACTGGACAGAGATGTGGTCTGGGTAATTAGGGCTTCCTCTATTCTGTAATCTGGGTAATTAGGGCTTCCTCTATTCTGTAAGATCAATAATGAAGAAGCTGCACTATATTTTGTAGGCGTGATGGTGCTTGATCATGCAGATGAGAGGAGGAGTAAGCACGAGGGGATTAATTACTCATTAAGGAAATGTTGCATCAGCAACAATCAAGACGACCTTTGACCTTGTTGCTGGTAAACACTCAAGGAAAACTTTCATCAAAACAAGACTTTACTTTTATTTTGTAGCATATATGCTCAGCACCTCTCTAAATATCATGTATGTATACTGTATATGAGTGTGTACTGTATATATACTGTACATGAGTGTGTACTGTATGTATACTGTACATGAGTGTGTACTGTATATATACTGTACATGAGTGTGTACTGTATATGAGTGTGTACTGTATATATACTGTACATGAGTATGTACTGTATGTATACTGTACATGAGTGTGTACTGTATATGAGTGTGTACTGTATATATACTGTACATGAGTGTGTATTGTATGTATACTGTACATGAGGGTGTACTATATGTATACTGTACATGAGTGTGTATTGTATGTATACTGTACATGAGTGTGTACTGTATGTATACTGTACATGAGTGTGTACTATATGTATACTGTACATGAGTGTGTATTGTATGTATACTGTACATGAGTGTGTACTGTATATATACTGTACATGAGTGTGTACTGTATGCATACTGTACATGAGTGTGTATTGTATGTATACTGTACATGAGTGTGTACTGTATGTATACTGTACATGAGTGTGTACTATATGTATACTGTACATGAGTGTGTATTGTATGTATACTGTACATGAGTGTGTACTGTATATATACTGTACATGAGTGTGTACTGTACGCATACTGTACATGAGTGTGTACTGTATGTATACTGTACTGTATGTATACTGTACATGAGTGTGTACTGTATGTATACTGTACATGAGTGTGTACTGTACATGAGCGTGTACTGTAAGTATACTGTACATGAGTGTGTACTGTATATATATACTGTACATGAGTGTGTACTGTATGTATACTGTACATGAGTGTGTACTATATGTATACTGTACATGAGTTAGTTATGTATATACTGTACATGAATTAGTCATGTATGTATACTGTACATGGGTTAGTCATGTATTAATAAGGTAAATGAGTTAGTCATGTATTAATAATGTACATGAGTTAGTCATGTATGTATACTGTACATGAGTTAGTCATGTATTAATAATGTACATGAGTTAGTCATGTATTAATAATGTACATGAGTTAGTCATATGTGTATACTGTACATGAGTTAGCCATGTATTAATAAAGTAAATCAGTTAGTCATGTATTAATAATGTACATGAGTTAGTCATGTATGTATACTGTACATGAGTTAGTCATGTATTAATAAATTACATGAGTTAGTCATGTATGTATACTGTACATGAGTTAGTCATGTATTAATAAGGTAACTCAGTTAGTCATGTATTAATAACGTACATTAGTTAGTCTTGTATGCATACTGTACATGAGTTAGTCATGTATTAATGATGTACGTGAGTTAGTCATGTATTAATAATGTACATGAGTTAGTCATGTATGTATAATGTACATGAGTTAGTCATGTATGTATACTGTACATGAGTTAGTCATGTATATATAATGTACATGAGTTAGTCATGTATGTATACTGTACATGAGTTAGTCATGTATATATAATGTACATGAGTTAGTCTTGTATGTATACTGTACATGAGTTAGTCATGTATTAATAATGTACATGAGTTAGTCATGTATGTATACTGTACATGAGTTAGTCATGTATTAATAAGGTAAATCAGTTAGTCATGTATTAATAATGTACATTAGTTAGTCTTGTATGCATACTGTACATGAGTTAGTCATGTATTAATGATGTACGTGAGTTAGTCATGTATTAATAATGTACATGAGTTAGTCATGTATGTATAATGTACATGAGTTAGTCATGTATGTATACTGTACATGAGTTAGTCATGTATATATAATGTACATGAGTTAGTCATGTATGTATACTGTACATGAGTTAGTCATGTATGTATACTGTACATGAGTTAGTCATGTATATATAATGTACATGAGTTAGTCTTGTATGTATACTGTACATGAGTTAGTCATGTATTAATAATGTACATGAGTTAGTCATGTATGTATACTGTACATGAGTTAGTCATGTATTAATAATGTACATGAGTTAGTCATGTATGTATACTGTACATGAGTTAGTCATGTATGTATACTGTACATGAGTTAGTCATGTATATATAATGTACATGAGTTAGTCTTGTATGTATACTGTACATGAGTTAGTCATGTATGTATACTGTACATGAGTTAGTCATGTATGTATACTGTACATGAGTTAGTCATGTATTAATAATGTACATGAGTTAGTCATGTATGTATAATGTACATGAGTTAGTCATGTATGTATACTGTACATGAGTTAGTCATGTATATATAATGTACATGAGTTAGTCATGTATGTATACTGTACATGAGTTAGTCATGTATGTATACTGTACATGAGTTAGTCATGTATATATAATGTACATGAGTTAGTCTTGTATGTATACTGTACATGAGTTAGTCATGTATTAATAATGTACATGAGTTAGTCATGTATGTATACTGTACATGAGTTAGTCATGTATTAAGAATGTACATGAGTTAGTCATGTATGTATACTGTACATGAGTTAGTCATGTATGTATACTGTACATGAGTTAGTCATGTATATATAATGTACATGAGTTAGTCTTGTATGTATACTGTACATGAGTTAGTCATGTATGTATACTGTACATGAGTTAGTCATGTATGTATACTGTACATGAGTTAGTCATGTATTAATAATGTACATGAGTTAGTCATGTATGTATAATGTACATGAGTTAGTCATGTATGTATACTGTACATGAGTTAGTCATGTATATATAATGTACATGAGTTAGTCATGTATGTATACTGTACATGAGTTAGTCATGTATGTATACTGTACATGAGTTAGTCATGTATATATAATGTACATGAGTTAGTCTTGTATGTATACTGCACATGAGTTAGTCATGTATTAATAATGTACATGAGTTAGTCATGTATGTATACTGTACATGAGTTAGTCATGTATTAAGAATGTACATGAGTTAGTCATGTATGTATACTGTACATGAGTTAGTCATGTATGTATACTGTACATGAGTTAGTCATGTATATATAATGTACATGAGTTAGTCTTGTATGTATACTGTACATGAGTTAGTCATGTATGTATACTGTACATGAGTTAGTCATGTATGTATACTGTACATGAGTTAGTCATGTATTAATAATGTATTCTGAATGGAATGATCACCCAAACATCAGAAAGTAATGAAAAGTAATGGTGTGTCCATCATACCAGCAATTACATCCGTTCAAGAGTCCATGTTCTAAGGTTCTTGTCCTCCTTTGGGTCACATCTGAGCTGGAGCCTATCCCAGCCGACTTGAGGCACGTCCCATCGGCCAATCACAACGCACCGATGGACAAAGCACATCCACACTCACATCCCTACTTATTAATGATTCATTATCTTATCAGTGTGGGAGGACACGGGTGCACCCAGAGAGAACCCACACAAGCCCAGGGAGAATAAGCCAACTCCACCTAGAGATGCTCCAACAGACGTTGAAAGCTGCTGGAAGATCTCCGGGGTTCCAGTTGACAGTGTGTTGAGTCAGGTGGGTGTGATGCTGGATGAAATTGACAGCCATATTGAAAAATAACAATTGAAAAGCAAACAGCCCTCCAGGATGGAGTTGCACGCCAGTTGCCATGGCAACACATCACTGGGGTCAACAGGAATGGCTGACTGAGTCCAAGTCAATCAAGATGGAGGAAGTCTGTGCTTTATCCACTTCTTACTAGGTCTTACTCACTTCTTACTAGGTCTTACTCACTTCTTACTAGGTCTTATCCACTTCTTACTAGGTCTTACTCACTTCTTACTAGGTCTTACTCACTTCTTACTAGGTCTTATCCACTTCTTACTAGGTCTTACTCACTTCTTACTAGGACTTACTCACTTCTTACTAGGTCTTACTCACTTCTTACTAGGTCGTATTCACTTCTTACTAGGTCTTACTCACTTCTTACTAGGTCGTATTCACTTCTTACTAGGTCTTACTCACTTCTTACTACATCTTACTCACTTCTTACTAGGTCTTCCTCACTTCTTACTAGGTCTTATCCACTTCTTACTAGGTCTTACTCACTTCTTACTAGGTCTTACTCACTTCTTACTAGGTCTTACTCACTTCTTACTAGGTCTTACTCACTTCTTACTAGATCTTATCCACTTCTTACTAGGACTTACTCACTTCTTACTAGGTCTTACTCACTTCTTACTAGATCTTATCCACTTCTTACTAGGTCTTACTCACTTCTTACTAGGTCTTACTCACTTCTTACTAGATCGTATCCACTTCTTACTCGGACTTACTCACTTCTTACTAGATCTCATCACTTCTTACTAGGACTTACTCATTTCTTACTAGAACTTAATTAATTCTTAATAAGTCATATTCACTTCTTACTAGGTCTTACTCACTTCTTACTAGGTCTTACTCACTTTTTACTAGGTCTTATCCACTTCTTACTAGGTCTTACTCACTTCTTACTAGGTCTTACTCACTTCTTACTAGGACTTACTCACTTCTTACTAGATCGCATCACTTCTTACTAGGACTTACTCATTTCTTACTAGGACTTAATTAATTCTTAATAAGTCATATTCACTTCTTACTAGGTCTTACTCACTTCTTACTAGGTCTTACTCACTTCTTACTAGATCTCATCACTTCTTACTAGGACTTACTCATTTCTTACTAGGACTTAATTAATTCTTAATAAGTCATATTCACTTCTTACTAGGTCTTACTCACTTCTTACTAGGACTTATTCACTTCTTACTAGGTCTTATTCACTTCATAATAGGTCTTATTCACTTCTTACTAGGTCTTACTCACTTTTTTCTAGGTCTTACTCACTTCTTACTAGGTCTTACTCACTTCTTACTAGATTGTATCCACTTCTTACTAGGTCTTACTCACTTCTTACTAGATCTCATCACTTCTTACTAGGACTTACTCATTTCTTACTAGGACTTAATTACTTCTTAATAAGTCATATTCACTACTTACTAGGTCTTACTCACTACTTACTAGATCTTATCCACTTCTTACTAGGTCTTACTCACTTCTTACTAGATCTCATCACTTCTTACTAGGACTTACTCATTTCTTACTAGCACTTAATTACTTCTTAATAAGTCATATTCACTTCTTAGTAGGTCTTATTCACTTCTTTTTATGTCTTAGTCATTTCTTACTCGGTTTTATTCCCTTCTTACTAGGTCTTAATTACTTCTTGGTAGGTCGTATTCACTTCTTATTTGATCTTATTCCCTTCTTACTAGGTCTTATTCCCTTCTTACTAGGTCTTAATTACTTCTTGGTAGGTCTTATTCACTTCTTACTCGATCTTATTCCCTTCTTACTGGGTCTTATTCCCTTCTTACTATGTCTTAATTACTTTATGGTAAGTCTTATTCACTTCTTCCATGATCTTATTCCCTTCTTACTAGGTCTTATTCACCTCTTAATAGGTCTTATTCACTTCTTACTCGATCGTATTCCCTTCTCACTAGGTCTTATTCACTTCTTACTAGGTCGTATTCACTTCTTACTAGGTCTTATTCACTTCTTACCTTGTCTTATTCACTTCATACTGTGTCTTATTCACTTCTTACTATGTCTTAGTCACTTCGTACTAGGTCTTATTCACTTCCAACTAGGTCTTATTCACTTCTTACTATGTCGTATTTACTTCTTACTAGATCTTATTCACTTCTTACCTTGTCTTATTCACTTCATACTATGTCTTATCCACTTCTCACTATGTCTTAGTCACTTCTTAATAGGTCTTATTCACTTCTTACTAGGTCTAATTCACTTCTTACTCTGTCTTATTCCCTTCTTACTGGATCTTATTTACTTCTTACTTGGTCTTCTTCACTTCCTATTCGGTCTTATTCATTCCTTACTAGGTCTTATTCACTTCTTACTCGATCTTATTCCCTTCTCACTAGGTCTTATTCACTTCTTACTTGATCTTATTCCCTTCTTACCTTGTCTTATTCACTTCATACTATGTCTTATTCACTTCTTACTATGTCTTAGTCACTTCTTACTATGTCTTAGTCACTTCTTACTAGGTCTTATTCACTTCTTACTAGGTCTTATTCACTTCTTACTCGATCTTATTCACTTCTTACTAGGTCTAATTCACTTCTTACTCTGTCGTATTCCCTTCTTACTAGATCTTATTTACTTCTTACTTGGTCTTCTTCACTTCCTATTCGGTCTTATTCACTTCTTACTCGGTCTTATTCTCTTCTTACTTGGTCTTATTCATTCCTTACTAGGTCTTATTCAATTGTTACTCGATCTTATTCCCTTCTCACTAGGTCGTATTCACTTCTTACTTGATCGTATTCCCTTCTTACCTTGTCTTATTCACTTCATAGTATGTCTTATTCACTTCTTACTATGTCTTAGTCACTTCTTACTATGTCTTAGTCACTTCTTACTAGGTCTTATTCACTTCTTACTAGGTCTTATTCACTTCTTACCTTGTCTTATTCACTTCATACTATGTCTTATTCACTTCTCACTATGTCTTAGTCACTTCTTACTAGGTCTTATTCACTTCTTACTAGGTCTAATTCACTTCTTACTCTGTCTTATTCCCTTCTTACTAGGTCTTATTTACTTCTTACTTGATCTTCTTCACTTCCTATTCGGTCTTATTCACTTCTTACTCGGTCTTATTCTCTTCTTACTAGGTCTTATTCATTCCTTACTCTGTCTTATTCACTTCTTACTTGGTCTTATCCACTTCTTACTAGGTCTTATTTACTTTTTACTAGGTCTTATTCACTTCTTACCTTGTCTTATTCACTTCCTACTCGGTCTTATGCACTTCTTACCTTGTCATATTTACTTCCTACTCTGTCTTATTCACTTCTTACTAGGTCTTATTCACTTCTTACCTTGTCATATTTACTTCCTACTCGGTCTTATTCACTTCTTACTAGATCTTATGCACTTCCTACTCGGTCTTATTCACTTCTTACTGGGTCTTATTAATTTCTTACTAGGTCTTATTCACTTCTTTCTCTGTCTTATTCACTTCATACTCTGCCTTATTCAATTCTTACTCGTTCTTATCCACTTCTTACTCTGTCTTATTCACTTCTTACTCGGCCTTTTTCACTTCTTACTCGTTCTTATCCACTTCTTACTCTGTCTTATTAATTTCTTACTAGGTCTTATTCACTTCTTACTCTGTCTTATTCACTTCTTACTCGGCCTTATTCACTTCTTACTCGTTCTTATCCACTTCTTACTCTGTCGTATTCACTTCTTATTCGGCCTTTTTCACTTCTTACTCGTTCTTATCCACTTCTTACTCGGTCTTATTCATTTCTTACTAGGTCTTATTCATTTCTTACTGTGTCTTATTCACTTCCTACTCGGCCTTATTCACTACTTACTAGGTCTTATTCACTTCTTGCTAGGTCTTATTCACTTCTTACTCGATCTTATGCACTTCCTATTTGGTCTTATTCACTTCTTACTAGGTCTTATTCACTTCTTACTAGGTCTTATGCACTTCCTAATTGGTCTTATTCACTTCTCACTTGGTCTTATGTAGTTATTACTAGGTCTTATTCACTTCTTAATAGATCTTATTCACTTCCTATTCGGTCGTATATTTACTTTTTACTAGGTCGTATTCACTTCTTTCTCTGTGTTTTTTACTTCTTACTGGGTCTTATTCACTTCTTACTCGGTCTTTTCCACTTCTTACTCGGTCTTATTCACTTCTTACTGGGTCTTATTCACTTCTTACTCGGTCTTATACACTTCTTATCAGATCTTATTCACTTCTTACTCCGTTTTATTCACTTCTTACCAGGTCTTATTCACTTCTTACCAGGTGTTATTCACTTCTTACTCGGTCTTATTCACTTCTTTACTAGATCTTATGCACTTCCTACTCGGTCTTATTCACTTCTTACTAGGTCTTATTCACTTTTGAATCGGTCGTATCCACTTCTTACTAGGTCTTATTTATTTTTTACTCTGCGTTATTTATTTCTTACTAGGTCTTACTCACTTCTTACTCGGCATTATTCACTTCTTACTAGGACTTAATTACTTCTTACTAGGTGTTATTTACTTCTTACTCGGTCTTATTCACTTCTTACTCTCTTATTCACTTCTTACTCTGTCTTATTCACTTCTTACTAGGTCTTATTCACTTTTTAATCGGTCGTATCCACTTCTTACTCGATCTTATTCTCTTCTTACTAGGTCTTATTCACTTCTTACTAGGTCTTATTTATTTTTTACTCTGCGTTATTTATTTCCTACTAGGTCTTACTCACTTCTTACTCGGCATTATTCACTTCTTACTAGGACTTAATTACTTCTTACTAGGTGTTATTTACTTCTTACTCGGTCTTATTCACTTCTTACTCGGCATTATTCACTTCTTACTAGGTGTTATTTACTTCTTACTAGGTGTTATTTACTTCTTACTCGGCCTTATTCACTTCTTACTCCGTCTAATTCACTTCTTACGAGGTGTTATCCTTAAAAGGCAGACATTTCCATACTCAGTCATTCCATCCATCAAGTGGATGTGACTCATCAGTAAATCCAAGCGCTATTAATAACGCTCCTTTTTTTTGCCAAGCAATAAAGTCCCAAGACTGAGATTGGAGACACCAGCGTGTGGTCATGTGACTTGCCAAGGTCTTCAAGGCGGTCCAACAGCCTCAGCTTTTAATTGGCAGCGTATTAATAATTCATGTGGGTGATGTGTTACTCGGGGGACGGGTTCACTGTCGGTGCCCTCGCTAGGTGCCCCTGCATAAATAATCAACACCAGACGTGTTTAGCTTGGAGGAATGCAAACCATTCCTAATAATTATCTGCACGAAGCTTAGAGCAACGTTGGACTCTGACATCACCTTTACAATGAAAGTTTCCTGACTAGGTTCTGTACTCGGTTCTAGAAAATAGTTTCTCTGTCTCTGGCACGCTCTGCGTTTGGAGTCAAATCAGCGAGCATATTAAACTCACCCGTCGGCAGGCCTAATCATTACTTGTGGTGTACCCCAGGGGTCAACACTGGGACCACAGCACTTATGTGCTTCAATGACAGATGTTACTACTGAGGAGAGACCACACAGGAGCTCATGAAAGAAGAACCAAACTGCCCAGGGATGAGATCTCATTGATGTCTTGTTTATATCTCCTAAACCACGGGTGTCAAACGCAAGGCCCAAGGTCCAAATCTGGCCCGCCACATTATTTTATGTGGCCCGCGAAAGCCTGAAAATAAAATACTTCATATTTTCTTACTAAATATATTTGTTATTTCCCTTTGGACATGGAAATCATGTACTGCAGGCAATTGCATATTTTTTTATATATTTAATATGATCAAAATCAAAATATAATATTTTTTACTGCACTTAAGTATGTGCTTGACTTATGAATTCAAAACAAATGATCAATCAAATTGTAGACTGTAAAATGTACAATAAATTTTACCGGTTAAATTCCGCCGAATGAGGTTTTTTTAATCCTAAAATCAACTTTGGTACTGTTTTTTTTCCATGTACAGTAAGACACTAAAACATTAAAAAACAAACAAAATTAAAGCTGCAAGCAGCGATGGACGGGACCGACTTTGACGGCACATAAAATCCAAACCGGAGCAGTAATTAAAACCCTTTCGTCAACTTTTAATCAGAAGAGTTCAATCTCTCTCCTGTGCTAGTTTGAAGCCGACACGACAAACGCGCTCAGAGGAGATCATTTTTGAAAAAAGGTGACCGGTTTTTACACAACTTTTGTTTTGAAAGGGGAATTGCAAACTTCCTGTTGATTTTTGCTGGGGGTTGTCAATGTATGAAATGTAGGTCTAAATGAGACCCACAGAGGTTTTTGTTTCATGTCTCTCCGACATTCCTACTGGAAGTTACAGGCAGTTTTGTCTGTTTTCTTCCTAGGAGTAGTTGTGTCTGTGTTTTCTTCCTAGGGGGCGCTAGAGCACAATTTTGAGTTTTGGGGTTGGGTTTTTTTTTTATTAGATCGCAATTTTTGCCAGTCCTGATGTGTGTGTCCAGTTTGGTGAGTTTTAAAGCATGTTAAGGGGGTTAGATTATAGCTCAAAGAGGCAAAAGTGACTGTTTTTACAAAACTTTTGTTTTGAAGGGGGAATTGCAAACTTCCTGTTGATTTTTGCTGAAGGATGTCATTGTAGGAAATCTAGGTCTAAGTGAGACCTACATAGGGTTGTTTTTTTTATGTCTCTCCGACATTCCTAGTGGGAGTTACAGGCAGTTTTGTCTGTGTTTTCTTCCTAGGGGGCGTTAGAGCGCAATTTTGAGTTTTTTTTGTTTTTTTTATTTATTAGATCACAATTTTTGCCAGTCCTGTTGTGTGTGTCCAGTTTGGGGAGTTTTAAAGCATGTTAAGGGGGTTAGATTATAGCTCAAAGAGGCAAAAGTGACTGTTTTTACAAAACTTTTGTTTTGAAGGGGGAATTGCAAACTTCCTGTTGATTTTTGCTGAATGATGTCAGTGTAGGAAATATAGGTCTAAGTGAGACCTGCATAGGGGTTTTTGTTTTATGTCTCTCCGACATTCCTAGTGGGAGTTACAGGCAGTTTTGTCTGTGTTTTCTTCCTAGGGGCGCTAGAGCGCAATTTTGAGTTTTGGGGTTGTTTTTTTTTATTAGATCGCAATTTTTGCCAGTCCTGATGTGTGTGTTCAGTTTGGTGAGTTTTAAAGCATGTTAAGGGGGTTAGATTATAGCTCAAAGAGGCAAAAGTGACTGTTTTTACAAAACTTTTGTTTTGAAGGGGGAATTGCAAACTTCCTGTTGATTTTTGCTGAAGGATGTCAGTGTAGGAAATCTAGGTCTAAGTGAGACCTACATAGGGGTTTTTGTTTTATGTCTCTCCAACATTCCTAGTGGGAGTTACAGGCAGTTTTGTCTGTGTTTTCTTCCTAGGGGGCGCTAGAGCGCAATTTTGAGTTTTGGGGTTGTTTTTTTTTTTTTTATTAGATCGCAATTTTTGCTAGTCCTGATGTGTGTGTCCAGTTTGTTGAGTTTTAAAGCATGTTAAGGGGGTTAGATTATAGCTCAAAGAGGCAAAAGTGACTGTTTTTACAAAACTTTTGTTTTGAAGGGGGAATTGCAAACTTCCTGTTGATTTTTGCTGAAGGATGTCAGTGTAGGAAATCTAGGTCTAAGTGAGACCTACATAGGGGTTTTTGTTTTATGTCTCTCCGACATTCCTAGTGGGAGTTACAGGCAGTTTTGTCTGTGTTTTCTTCCTAGGGGGCGTTAGAGCGCAATTTTGAGTTTTGGGGTTGGAATTTTTTATTATATCGCAATTTTTGCCAGTGCTGATGTGTGTGTCCAGTTTGGGGAGTTTTAAAGCATGTTAAGGGGGTTAGATTATAGCTCAAAGAGGCAAAAGTGACTGTTTTTACAAAACTTTTGTTTTGAAGGGGGAATTGCAAACTTCCTGTTGATTTTTGGTGAAGGATGTCAGTGTAGTAAATCTAGGTCTAAGTGAGACCTACATAGGGGTTTTCCTTGTGTGTCTCTCCAACATTCCTAGTGGGAGTTACAGAAAGTTTTGTCTGTGTTTTCTTCCTAGGGGCGCTAGAGCGCAATTTTGAGTTTTGGGTTGTTTTTTTTTTTTATTAGATCACAATTTTTACCAGTCCTGATGTGTGTGTTCAGTTTGGTGAGTTTTAAAGCATGTTAAGGGGGTTAGATTATAGCTCAAAGAGGCAAAAGTGACTGTTTTTACAAAACTTTTGTTTTGAAGGGGGAATTGCGAACTTCCTGTTGATTTTTGCTGAAGGATGTCAGATTAGGAACTCTAGGTTTAAGTGAGACCTACATAGGGCTTTTTGTTTTATGTCTCTCTGACATTCCTAGTGGGAGTTACAGGCAGTTGTGTCTGTGTTTTCTTCCTAGGGGGCGCTAGAGTGCAATTTTGAGTTTTGGGGTTGGGTTTTTTTTTAATTAGATTTCAATTTTTGCCAGTCCTGATGTGTGTGTCCAGTTTTGTGAATTTTAAAGCATGTTAAGGGGGTTAGATTATAGCTCAAAGAGGCAAAAGTGACGGTTTTTACAAAACTTTTGTTTTGAAGGGGGAATTGCAAACTTCCTGTTGATTTTTGCTGAAGGATGTCAGTGTAGGAAATCTAGGTCTATGTCCGACCTACATAGGGGTTTTTGTTTTATGTGTCTCCGACATTCCTAGTGGGAGTTACAGGCAGTTTTGTCTGTGTTTTCTTCCTAGGAGCAGTTGTGTCTGTGTTTTCTTCCAAGGGGGCGCTAGAGCGCAATTTTGAGTTTTGGGGTTGGGTTTTTTTTTTATTAGATCGCAATTTTTGCCAGTCCTAATGTGTGTGTCCAGTTTGGGGAGTTTTAAAGCATGTTAAGGGGGGTAGATTATAGCTCAACGAGGCAAAAGTGCCTGTTTTTACAAAACTTTTGTTTTGAAGGGGGAATTGCAAACTTCCTGTTGATTTTTGGTGAAGGATGTCAGTATAGGAAATATAGGTCTAAGTGAGACCTACATAGGGGTTTTTGTTTTATGTCTCTCCGACATTCCTAGTGAGAGTTACAGGCAGTTTTGTCTGTGTTTTCTTCCTAGGGGCGCTAGAGCGCAATTTTGAGTTTTGGGGTTGGGTTTTTTTTTTATTAAATCTAAATTTTTGCCAGTCCTGATGGTGTGTCCAGTTTGGTGAGTTTTAAAGCATGTTAAGGGGGTTAGATTATAGCTCATAGAGGAAAAATTGACTGTTTTTACAAAACTTTTGTTTTGAAGGGGGAATTGCAAACTTCCTGTTGATTTTTGCTGAAGGATGTCAGTGTAGGAAATCTAGGTCGAAGTGCGACCTACATAAGGGTTTTTGTTTTATGTGTCTCCGACATTCCTAGTGGGAGTTACAGGCAGTTTTGTCTGTGTTTTCTTCCTAGGAGCAGTTGTGTCTGTGTTTTCTTCCAAGGGGGCGCTAGAGCGCAATTTTGAGTTTTGGGGTTGGGTTTTTTTTTTATTAGATCGCAATTTTTGCCAGTCCTAATGTGTGTGTCCAGTTTGGGGAGTTTTAAAGCATGTTAAGGGGGGTAGATTATAGCTCAACGAGGCAAAAGTGCCTGTTTTTACAAAACTTTTGTTTTGAAGGGGGAATTGCAAACTTCCTGTTGATTTTTGGTGAAGGATGTCAGTGTAGGAAATATAGTTCTAAGTGAGACCTACATAGGGGTTTTTGTTTTATGTCTCTCCGACATTCCTAGTGAGAGTTACAGGCAGTTTTGTCTGTGTTTTCTTCCTAGGGGCGCTAGAGCGCATTTTTGAGTTTTGGGGTTGGTTTTTTTTTTTAATTAAATCTCAATTTTTGCCAGTCCTGATGTGTGTGTCCAGTTTGGTGAGTTTTAAAGCATGTTAAGGGGGTTAGATTATAGCTCATAGAGGCAAAAGTGACTGTTTTTACAAAACTTTTGTTTTGAAGGGGGAATTGCAAACTTCCTGTTGATTTTTGCTGAAGGATGTCATTGTAGGAAATCTAGGTCTAAGTGAGACCTACATAGGGTTGTTTTTTTTTATGTCTCTCCGACATTCCTAGTGGGAGTTACAGGCAGTTTTGTCTGTGTTTTCTTCCTAGGGGGCGTTAGAGCGCAATTTTGAGTTTATTTTTTATTTTTTACTTATTAGATCACAATTTTTGCCAGTCCTGATGTGTGTGTCCAGTTTGGGGAGTTTTAAAGCATGTTAAGGGGGTTAGATTATAGCTCAAAGAGGCAAAAGTGACTGTTTTTACAAAACTTTTGTTTTGAAGGGGGAATTGCAAACTTCCTGTTGATTTTTGCTGAATGATGTCAGTGTAGGAAATATAGGTCTAAGTGAGACCTGCATAGGGGTTTTTGTTTTATGTCTCTCCGACATTCCTAGTGGGAGTTACAGGCAGTTTTGTCTGTGTTTTCTTCCTAGGGGCGCTAGAGCGCAATTTTGAGTTTTTTTTGTTTTTTTTATTTATTAGATCACAATTTTTGCCAGTCCTGTTGTGTGTGTCCAGTTTGGGGAGTTTTAAAGCATGTTAAGGGGGTTAGATTATAGCTCAAAGAGGCAAAAGTGACTGTTTTTACAAAACTTTTGTTTTGAAGGGGGAATTGCAAACTTCCTGTTGATTTTTGCTGAATGATGTCAGTGTAGGAAATATAGGTCTAAGTGAGACCTGCATAGGGGTTTTTGTTTTATGTCTCTCCGACATTCCTAGTGGGAGTTACAGGCAGTTTTGTCTGTGTTTTCTTCCTAGGGGCGCTAGAGCGCAATTTTGAGTTTTGGGGTTGTTTTTTTTTATTAGATCGCAATTTTTGCCAGTCCTGATGTGTGTGTTCAGTTTGGTGAGTTTTAAAGCATGTTAAGGGGGTTAGATTATAGCTCAAAGAGGCAAAAGTGACTGTTTTTACAAAACTTTTGTTTTGAAGGGGGAATTGCAAACTTCCTGTTGATTTTTGCTGAAGGATGTCAGTGTAGGAAATCTAGGTCTAAGTGAGACCTACATAGGGGTTTTTGTTTTATGTCTCTCCAACATTCCTAGTGGGAGTTACAGGCAGTTTTGTCTGTGTTTTCTTCCTAGGGGGCGCTAGAGCGCAATTTTGAGTTTTGGGGTTGTTTTTTTTTTTTTTATTACATCGCAATTTTTGCTAGTCCTGATGTGTGTGTCCAGTTTGTTGAGTTTTAAAGCATGTTAAGGGGGTTAGATTATAGCTCAAAGAGGCAAAAGTGACTGTTTTTACAAAACTTTTGTTTTGAAGGGGGAATTGCAAACTTCCTGTTGATTTTTGCTGAAGGATGTCAGTGTAGGAAATCTAGGTCTAAGTGAGACCTACATAGGGGTTTTTGTTTTATGTCTCTCCGACATTCCTAGTGGGAGTTACAGGCAGTTTTGTCTGTGTTTTCTTCCTAGGGGGCGTTAGAGCGCAATTTTGAGTTTTGGGGTTGGAATTTTTTATTATATCGCAATTTTTGCCAGTGCTGATGTGTGTGTCCAGTTTGGGGAGTTTTAAAGCATGTTAAGGGGGTTAGATTATAGCTCAAAGAGGCAAAAGTGACTGTTTTTACAAAACTTTTGTTTTGAAGGGGGAATTGCAAACTTCCTGTTGATTTTTGGTGAAGGATGTCAGTGTAGTAAATCTAGGTCTAAGTGAGACCTACATAGGGGTTTTCCTTGTGTGTCTCTCCAACATTCCTAGTGGGAGTTACAGAAAGTTTTGTCTGTGTTTTCTTCCTAGGGGCGCTAGAGCGCAATTTTGAGTTTTGGGTTGTTTTTTTTTTTTATTAGATCACAATTTTTACCAGTCCTGATGTGTGTGTTCAGTTTGGTGAGTTTTAAAGCATGTTAAGGGGGTTAGATTATAGCTCAAAGAGGCAAAAGTGACTGTTTTTACAAAACTTTTGTTTTGAAGGGGGAATTGCGAACTTCCTGTTGATTTTTGCTGAAGGATGTCAGATTAGGAACTCTAGGTTTAAGTGAGACCTACATAGGGCTTTTTGTTTTATGTCTCTCTGACATTCCTAGTGGGAGTTACAGGCAGTTGTGTCTGTGTTTTCTTCCTAGGGGGCGCTAGAGTGCAATTTTGAGTTTTGGGGTTGGGTTTTTTTTTAATTAGATTTCAATTTTTGCCAGTCCTGATGTGTGTGTCCAGTTTTGTGAATTTTAAAGCATGTTAAGGGGGTTAGATTATAGCTCAAAGAGGCAAAAGTGACGGTTTTTACAAAACTTTTGTTTTGAAGGGGGAATTGCAAACTTCCTGTTGATTTTTGCTGAAGGATGTCAGTGTAGGAAATCTAGGTCTATGTCCGACCTACATAGGGGTTTTTGTTTTATGTGTCTCCGACATTCCTAGTGGGAGTTACAGGCAGTTTTGTCTGTGTTTTCTTCCTAGGAGCAGTTGTGTCTGTGTTTTCTTCCAAGGGGGCGCTAGAGCGCAATTTTGAGTTTTGGGGTTGGGTTTTTTTTTTATTAGATCGCAATTTTTGCCAGTCCTAATGTGTGTGTCCAGTTTGGGGAGTTTTAAAGCATGTTAAGGGGGGTAGATTATAGCTCAACGAGGCAAAAGTGCCTGTTTTTACAAAACTTTTGTTTTGAAGGGGGAATTGCAAACTTCCTGTTGATTTTTGGTGAAGGATGTCAGTATAGGAAATATAGGTCTAAGTGAGACCTACATAGGGGTTTTTGTTTTATGTCTCTCCGACATTCCTAGTGAGAGTTACAGGCAGTTTTGTCTGTGTTTTCTTCCTAGGGGCGCTAGAGCGCAATTTTGAGTTTTGGGGTTGGGTTTTTTTTTTATTAAATCTAAATTTTTGCCAGTCCTGATGGTGTGTCCAGTTTGGTGAGTTTTAAAGCATGTTAAGGGGGTTAGATTATAGCTCATAGAGGAAAAATTGACTGTTTTTACAAAACTTTTGTTTTGAAGGGGGAATTGCAAACTTCCTGTTGATTTTTGCTGAAGGATGTCAGTGTAGGAAATCTAGGTCGAAGTGCGACCTACATAAGGGTTTTTGTTTTATGTGTCTCCGACATTCCTAGTGGGAGTTACAGGCAGTTTTGTCTGTGTTTTCTTCCTAGGAGCAGTTGTGTCTGTGTTTTCTTCCAAGGGGGCGCTAGAGCGCAATTTTGAGTTTTGGGGTTGGGTTTTTTTTTTATTAGATCGCAATTTTTGCCAGTCCTAATGTGTGTGTCCAGTTTGGGGAGTTTTAAAGCATGTTAAGGGGGGTAGATTATAGCTCAACGAGGCAAAAGTGCCTGTTTTTACAAAACTTTTGTTTTGAAGGGGGAATTGCAAACTTCCTGTTGATTTTTGGTGAAGGATGTCAGTGTAGGAAATATAGTTCTAAGTGAGACCTACATAGGGGTTTTTGTTTTATGTCTCTCCGACATTCCTAGTGAGAGTTACAGGCAGTTTTGTCTGTGTTTTCTTCCTAGGGGCGCTAGAGCGCATTTTTGAGTTTTGGGGTTGGTTTTTTTTTTTAATTAAATCTCAATTTTTGCCAGTCCTGATGTGTGTGTCCAGTTTGGTGAGTTTTAAAGCATGTTAAGGGGGTTAGATTATAGCTCATAGAGGCAAAAGTGACTGTTTTTACAAAACTTTTGTTTTGAAGGGGGAATTGCAAACTTCCTGTTGATTTTTGCTGAAGGATGTCATTGTAGGAAATCTAGGTCTAAGTGAGACCTACATAGGGTTGTTTTTTTTTATGTCTCTCCGACATTCCTAGTGGGAGTTACAGGCAGTTTTGTCTGTGTTTTCTTCCTAGGGGGCGTTAGAGCGCAATTTTGAGTTTATTTTTTATTTTTTACTTATTAGATCACAATTTTTGCCAGTCCTGATGTGTGTGTCCAGTTTGGGGAGTTTTAAAGCATGTTAAGGGGGTTAGATTATAGCTCAAAGAGGCAAAAGTGACTGTTTTTACAAAACTTTTGTTTTGAAGGGGGAATTGCAAACTTCCTGTTGATTTTTGCTGAATGATGTCAGTGTAGGAAATATAGGTCTAAGTGAGACCTGCATAGGGGTTTTTGTTTTATGTCTCTCCGACATTCCTAGTGGGAGTTACAGGCAGTTTTGTCTGTGTTTTCTTCCTAGGGGCGCTAGAGCGCAATTTTGAGTTTTGGGGTTGTTGTTTTTTATAAGATCGCAATTTTTGCCAGTCCTGATGTGTGTGTTCAGTTTGGTGAGTTTTAAAGCATGTTAAGGGGGTTAGATTATAGCTCAAAGAGGCAAAGGTGACTGTTTTTACAAAACTTTTCTTTTGAAGGGGGAATTGCAAACTTCCTGTTGATTTTTGCTGAAGGATGTCAGTGTAGGAAATCTAGGTCTAAGTGAGACCTACATAGGGGTTTTTGTTTTATGTCTCTCCAACATTCCTAGTGGGAGTTACAGGCAGTTTTGTCTGTGTTTTCTTCCTAGGGGGCGCTAGAGCGCAATTTTGAGTTTTGGGGTTGTTTTTTTTGTTTTTTTATTAGATCGCAATTTTTGCCAGTCCTGATGTGTGTGTCCAGTTTGGTGAGTTTTAAAGCATGTTAAGGGGGTTAGATTATAGCTCAAAGAGGCAAAAGTGACTGTTTTTACAAAACTTTTGTTTTGAAGGGGGAATTGCAAACTTCCTGTTGATTTTTGCTGAAGGATGTCAGTGTAGGAAATCTAGGTCTAAGTGAGACCTACATAGGGGTTTTTGTTTTATGTCTCTCCGACATTCCTAATGGGAGTTACAGGCAGTTTTGTCTGTGTTTTCTTCCTAGGGGGCGTTAGAGCGCAATTTTGAGTTTTGGGGTTGGAATTTTTTTTATTAGATCACAATTTTTGCCAGTCCTGATGTGTCTGTTCAGTTTGGTGAGTTTTAAAGCATGTTAAGGGGGTTAGATTATAGCTCAAAGAGGCAAAAGTGACTGTTTTTACAAAACTTTTGTTTTGAAGGGGGAATTGCAAACTTCCTGTTGATTTTTGCTGAAGGATGTCAGATTAGGAAATCTAGGTTTAAGTGAGACCTACATAGGGGTTTTTGTTTTATGTCTCTCCAACATTCCTAGTGGGAGTTACAGGCAGTTTTGTCTGTGTTTTCTTCCTAGGGGCGCTAGAGCGCAATTTTGAGTTTTGGGGTTGTTTTTTTTGTTTTTTTATTAGATCGCAATTTTTGCCAGTCCTGATGTGTGTGTCCAGTTTGGTGAGTTTTAAAGCATGTTAAGGGGGTTAGATTATAGCTCAAAGAGGCAAAAGTGACTGTTTTTACAAAACTTTTGTTTTGAAGGGGGAATTGCAAACTTCCTGTTGATTTTTGCTGAAGGATGTCAGTGTAGGAAATCTAGGTCTAAGTGAGACCTACATAGGGGTTTTTATTTTATGTCTCTCCGACATTCCTAATGGGAGTTACAGACAGTTTTGTCTGTGTTTTCTTCCTAGGGGGCGTTAGAGCGCAATTTTGAGTTTTGGGGTTGGAATTTTTTTTATTAGATCACAATTTTTGCCAGTCCTGATGTGTCTGTTCAGTTTGGTGAGTTTTAAAGCATGTTAAGGGGGTTAGATTATAGCTCAAAGAGGCAAAAGTGACTGTTTTTACAAAACTTTTGTTTTGAAGGGGGAATTGCAAACTTCCTGTTGATTTTTGCTGAATGATGTCAGTGTAGGAAATATAGGTCTAAGTGAGACCTGCATAGGGGTTTTTGTTTTATGTCTCTCCGACATTCCTAGTGGGAGTTACAGGCAGTTTTGTCTGTGTTTTCTTCCTAGGGGCGCTAGAGCGCAATTTTGAGTTTTGGGGTTGTTGTTTTTTATAAGATCGCAATTTTTGCCAGTCCTGATGTGTGTGTCCGGTTTGGTGAGTTTTAAAGCATGTTAAGGGGGTTAGATTATAGCTCAAAGACTAGTGATTTAGGGCTATATAAATAAACATTGATTGATTGATTGAAAGAGGCAAAAGTGACTGTTTTTACAAAACTTTTGTTTTGAAGGGGGAATTGCAAACTTCCTGTTGATTTTTGCTGAAGGATGTCATTTTAGGAAATCTAGGTCTAAGTGAGACCTACATAGGGGGTTTTGTGTTATGTCTCTCCGACATTCCTAGTGGGAGTTACAGGCAGTTTTGTCTGTGTTTTCTTCCTAGGGGGCGCTAGAGCACAATTTTTGAGTTTTGGGGCTAGGTATTTTGATTAGATCGCAATTTTCGCCAGTCCTGATGTGTGTGTCAAATATGGTGAGTTTTGAAGCACGTTAAGGGGGTCAAATTACAGCTCAAAGAGGCGGCCGTATAATAATAAAGAAAGAAAGAATAAAACGCACAAAATACAATAGGGTCCTCTGTCCCAAAGGGACATTGCGGTCCCTAAAAAAACATTAAAACAATATGTGGAGGGAGGTGTAACCAGCACGCTTGCGGGAGCAAAGGTCACCGCCTCTGTCCATGGTGCTGAGGAGGAGCACCGTCGGATAGGGGCGGGGCATGTGCGGACGGCGAGACACAGCCGGCAGGCGATTAGATTTCACAGGTGGTACGTGTTAATCTAATCATCTGTTGTCTTTAACAGTAAGCGGCCGAGAGCAGGAGGGAGAGAGGATATGGGTGTGGCTGAAAAGTCACGTCCTGCTGGAGAGAAAAGTGTGAGAAATTCTGTGGACATTAAAACATTATTAAAAAACTGCAAGCTTGGCTCTTGTGCCGTGTGTAATAGTGGAACGGATAGGAAGATTTAAATTTGATTCTACAGATTTTCTAATTTGCCAGAATAATTTTTTTGAATTTTAACCATAATAAGTTTGAAGAAATATTTCACAAATATTCTTCGTCGAAAAAACAGAAGCTAAAATGAAGAATTAAATTAAAATGTATGTATTTATTATTCTTTACAATTAAAAAAGAAATGTACTTGAACATTGATTTAAATTGTCAGGAAAGAAGAGGAAGGAATTTCAAAAGTAAAAAGGTATATGTGTTTAAAAATCCTAAAATCATTTTTAAGGTTGTATTTTTTCTCTAAAATTGTCTTTCTGAAAGTTATAAGAAGCAAATTAAAAAAATAAATGAATTTATTTAAACAAGTGAAGACCAAGTCTTTAAAATCTTGGATTTTCAAATTCTATTTGGGTTTTGTCTCTCTTAGAATTAAAAATGTCGGGCAAAGCGAGACCAGCTTGCTAGTAAATAAATACAATTTAAAAAATAGAGGCAGCTCACTGGTAAGTGCTGCTATTTGAACTATTTTTAGAACAGGCCAGCGGGCGACTCATCTGCTTGGTTGGTGACCCCTGCTATAGTGCGACTTATATATGTTTTTTTTCCTTCTTTATTATGCGTTTTCGGCTGGTGCGACTTATACTCCGGAGCGACTTAAAATCCCCAAAATACGGCAATAATTTCTTATTTCAAGCATGAAAAAAAAAAAATCATGACTTTGACACAATTGTGTCTCATAATTAAAACAGATGACAGTCAAATGGACTTCGCTGTTTTATTTTCAATGAAACAATAGAACATACGTCCTCATATAGTAGTACAGTTGGCACAGTACAGTAAACTGACAGTTAATATTTAAACATTTAACATGTGACATTTCTAACAATTTTGAACAGAAATAGTTCATGCACATTCAGATAAATTCTTCAAAATTACAATTAAAAAAAGCAGGCACTCGGCGCGATGATGTCATGTTATCAGGGCCGGCCCGTGGCATAGGCCGTATAGGCAAATGCTAAGGGCGCCGTCCATCAGGGGGCGCCACGCCAGTGCCACAAATGTTGGAGAAAAAGAAAAAAAAAAAAAGTTGGTACTATTATTTCTAAATACAAAAAATAATCCCACGTTAATTAAAATGCAAAGTAAAGCCTATTTAATAGAAATATTATTTGTTACAACATTACGCCCCCCCCCACCCCCCCCACCCCCATCCCCCCGCACGGTGCGCCCCTCCCTTCCCGTATCATGACTCTTACCACATCAAAAAATCAACACAAGATGTCAAAACGGCCAAAACTGTCAGGTGCCCAGGGAAGAAAAAAGAGAAAAGAAGAGGAGAAACGAGAAAAAGACAGAGGTAGCAGGTAGGTAACGTTAGCCTACATGAAATTATTTGTCTGTTACAGAATGTGATAGTAACCTGGCTTTTTAGCATTAAGCTAATGTTACATGATTCGGCAATTGCTAATCAATAAATAGCTAGTTCTGTTTTAACGTCGGGTTGATATTGTGGAGGGGGCTAAATCGTTTTGGAAAATAATAATGTAACGTTAGGTAATTACCGTACTCCCACCTTACATTCCTCAGGGACATTTGTATTAGATCTTTTAAGCAGGTGTTTTTTGTTGACATTGTTATTGCCTTCTGGTTAGCTAATGTTTGCCCTGCAGGTAATAGTCACTTTCCCACCCCTTTATATATTAGGTATTGTTGTAAGCCTAGTTGTTAAAGTGCACATCATTAATGTTAATTAAGCAATATCACATGAGAGGGAATGCTGTTTTTTAATTTGAGCACTGCTGTGATTCGGTTAAAGATAATCTCTTATGTATGACTGCCATCATATTGCAGTCTGCATGTATCTCTCATGTGTGACTGCCATCATATTGCAGTCTACACGTATCTCTTATGTGTGACTGCCATCATATTGCAGTCTACAGGTATCTATTATGTGTGACTGCCATCATATTGCAGTCTACATGTATCTCTTATGTGTGACTGCCATCATATTGCAGTCTACATGTATTTATTATGTGTGACTTCCATCATATTGCCGTCTACACGTATCTCTTATGTGTGACTGCCATCATATTGCAGTCTACACGTATCTCTTATGTGTGACTGCCATCATATTGCAGTCTACACGTATCTCTTATGTGTGACTGCCATCATATTATAGTCGACACGTACTTCTTATGTGTGACTGCCATCATGTTGCAGTCTGCATGTATCTCTTAGGTGTGACTGCCATCATATTGCAGTCTACACGTATCTCTTAGGTGTGACTGCCATCATATTGCAGTCTACATGTATATATTATGTGTGACTGCCATCATATTGCAGTCTGCATGTATATCTCATGTGTGACTGCCATCTACTGGTCACACTTATCATTTCACCATGTAAAAAATAAAACAGCTTTGAGGTCGGTAAGCACAACCAGAATCATTCCTTACATTAGGCGCACTGTCGAATTTTGAGGGGGAAATTTTTTTTTTAAGTGCAGCTTATAGTCCGGAAAATACGGTACTTATTTGTTGATTTCTTGCACACGTGCAGTAACTCAATGACTATAATTCATGACTGACCGTGCAGTGGTTAGTGCTCGTACTTAATAGCGCGAGGGTTGTGGGTTTGATTCCCAGGTTTTTCTGAGTGTAGTTTTCATGTTCTCCCCCTGACTGCGGAGCTTCTCTCTCTGATGTCGGCTGATTGGCAACACTCAGTAGTCCCTAGTGTGTGAACGTTGTCTATCTGGGTTGGCCCCGCCATGGAGATGGCGACTTCTGCTTTTCTGTCTCAGACATCTCATTTCATTCTCTTCTTCAGACGAGATCTTCTCCGAGTATCCCACGTCTGAAGTATTATCTCAACTCAGCCTCCTTTGTCTCAGTTCTGTCTTGTCTCCTTTCAGCTGATCTCTGGCCCCTAAGAGACCCTTGCAGACCCTTAGAAAAAGGAATATGAAAGCTGGCGGACTCGTATTCAAAAATACATCAACCAAGTATTGAGCAAAGTCGTATACTTTTAATACATTGCAACTTTGCTTTTTTTTAACCAGATGACGATAAATGGTAGAAAATGGTTGGATGGTTTCAATTTACAGTTCATGGCTTACAATTTATAAAGACGAATTTTGAACCTTTATATTAAATCTGTTACATGCAAGTCCATCCATCCATCCATCCATTTTCTTCCGCTTATCCGAGGTCAGGTCGCGAGAAGCCCAGACTTCCCTCTCCCCAGCCACTTCGTCCAGCTCCCCCCGGGGGATCCCGAGGCGTTCCAAGGCCAGCCGGGGGACATAGTCTTCCCAACGTGTCCTGGGTCTTCCCTTTGGCCTCCTGCCGGTCGGACGTGCCCCAAACACCTCCCTAGGGAGGCGTTCGGGTGGCATCCCGACCAGATGCCCGAACCACTTCATCTGGCTCCTCTCCATGTGGAGGAGCAGCAGCTTTACTCTGAGTCCCTCCCGGATGACAGAGCTTCTCACCGTATCTCTAAGGGAGAGACCCGCCACCCGTTTCGTCCGCTTGTACCCGTGATCTTGTCCTTTCGGCCATAACCCAAAGCTCATGACCATAGGTGAGGATGGAAACGTGGATCGACCGGTAAATTGAAAGCTTTGCCTTCCGGCTCAGCTCCTTCTTCACCACAAGGGATCGACCATGGACTCAGAATTGGAGGTGCCGATTCTCATTCCAGTCGCTTCACACTCTGCTGCGAACCGATCTAGTGAGAGCTGAAGATCCTGGCCAGTTGAAGCCATCAGGACCACATAATCTGGTTCCTCTCGATGTGGAGGAGCAGCGGCTTTACTCTGAGTCCCTCCCGGATGACAGAGCTCCTCACCCTATCTCTAACGGAGAGCCCCGCCACCCAGGGGAGGAAACTCATTTCGGCCGCTTGCACCCGTGATCTTGTCCTTCCGGCCATAACTCAAAGCTCATGACCATAGGTGAGGATGGGAACGTAGATCGACCGGTAAATTGAGAGCTTTGCCTTCCGGCTCAGCTCCTTCTTCACCACAACGGATCGATACAGCGTCCGCATTACTGAAGACGCCACACCGATTCGCCTGTCGTTCTCATGATCCACTCTTCCCTCACTCGTGAACAAGACTCCCAGGTACTTGAACTCCTCCACTTGGGGCAAGATCTCTTCCCCAACCTGGAGATGGCACTCCACCCTTTCTCGGGTGAGAACCATGGACTCAGAATTGGAGGTGCCGATTCTCATTCCAGTCGCTTCACACTCTGCTGCGAACCGATCTAGTGAGAGCTGAAGATCCTGGCCAGTTGAAGCCATCAGGACCACATCATCTGGTTCCTCTCAATGTGGAGGAGCAGCGGCTTTACTCTGAGTTCCTCCCGGATGACAGAGCTCCTCACCCTATCTCTAAGGGAGAGCCCCGCCACCCAGGGGAGGAAACTCATTTCAGCCGCTTGCACCCGTGATCTTGTCCTTCCGGCCATAACCCAAAGCTCATGACCATAGGTGAGGATGGAAACGTAGATCGACCAGTAAATTGAGAGCTTCGCCTTCCGGCTCAGCTCCTTCTTCACCACAAGGGATCGATACAGCGTCCGCATTACTGAAGACGCCGCACCGATCCGCCTGTTGATCTCACCATCCACTCTTCCCTCACTCGTGAACAAGACTCCTAGGTACTTGAACTCCTCCACTTGGGGAAAGATCTCCTCCCCAACCTGGAGATGGCACTCCACCCTTTCCCGGGCGAGTCCCAGTCGCTTCACACTCGGCTAGTGAACCGATCCAGTGAGAGCTGAAGATCCTGGCCAGATGAAGCCATCAGGACTACATCATCTGCAAAAAGCAGAGACCTAATCCTGCAGCCACCAAACCGTATCCCCTCAACGCCCTGACTGCGCCTAGAAAGGTGTCCATAAAGGTTATGAACAGAATGGGTGACATAGGGCAGCCTTGGCGGAGTCCAACCCTCACTGGAAACCTGCAAGTATTTACCATATATGCATTTGTTTATGTGGGCTGTAACTTATTGATAACTTGTTTTACTAATGTCAACATTGATAATAAAACATGTACAATTCACAACAGGGTTACTAAGTTGTTAACTCATTTTTACGCTTGCATGAATGTCAGGAGAGTTGACGTTTTAATAGGAATTTTGCCTCGAGGGTTGTTGAAGGGTTATTTTGTTTTTATTTATGAGTACATAAGTCTTCTTAGCCACGGGCTGTTTTGCAACCCTCGTCTCTGGTTAGGCTTTTAAAGAAAAGTTGAGAAAAGTGAGAAACACAAACAAGGTTAAGACAAGTACAAAATAAAGATACTTTAAAAATAACAGGCCTCATTTGTGCGTACTACATACTACATTTAAAGCACTTTGCACCTGGAATGACTTCATTCAGTTTTCACTTTCAACAGACAAAAAAACAAGTTGGTTTAGGAACTAGAAACATTCCCGGTTTTCCCGAAAATCCAGGAATTCCATAATACCATTTCTCAATTAAAACAATTGTTAGTACTTCAACATTTCTTGACTGATTTAAACAGTTCCAACACCAGCCAATTAAGCTCATTCAGGACATTCATGATCCTAATCATTTAAAAAAATAATCCCGCTTTTCCAAAAATTCCCAAATTTCCAGGAAGATCCCATTGAAATGAATGGGACATTTTTCCAAGTTGCACAATTCTCACATTTTTCAAACTATTCAAATCATTTCATTTCACATTCATCTCATCTTAGACATTCAAAATACCATTTTTCCATGTTCAAAAAATTTCCAGGAATTCCTGTTTTTTTTTTCCTACCCCATATCCAACCTTTTTCGTTTGACGACTCATTTTCCTTTTTTCATCCTATTTCAACCGTTCCAACATCAAAACCTTTTTCTCAGTCAGGACAAAAAAAAAAAACTGGATTAGGAACTAGAAACATTCCCGGTTTTCCCGAAATTCCAGGAATTTCATAATACCATTTCTCAATTAAAAAACTGTTACTACTTCAACATTTCCTGACCGATTTGAACAATTCCAACACCAACCAGTCCATTTCATTCATGGCATTCATGATTCTATCATTTTCAAAGAAATCCCGCTTTTTACAAAACTTCAAAATTTCCAGGAAGTTCCCATTGAATTGAATGGGGCATTTTTCCAAGTTGCAAAAATTCCACATTTTTCAACCTATTCAAACCATTTCATTTCACATTCAACTCATCCTAGACATTCAAACTACCATTTTTCCATGTTCAACAAATTTCCAGGAATTCCTGGGTTTTTTCCCACCCTATGTCCAACCTTTTTCGTTTGACTACTCCTTTTTCTTTTTTCATTCTATTTCAACCGTTCCACCGTCAAAACATTTTTTTTAGTCAGGACGAATTCAACTCATCCTAGACATTCAAACTACCATTTTTCTATGTTCAACACATTTCCAGGAATTCCTAGGGATTTTTCCCACCGTATGTCCAACCTTTTTCGACGACTCCTTTTCCTTTTTTCATTCTATTTCAACCGTCCCACCATCAAAACATTTTTCTCAGTCAGGAAAAAAAAAACATTCCCGATTTTCCAGGAATTCCATAATACCATTTCTCAATTAAAAAACTGTTACTACTTCGACATTTCCTGACCGATTTGAACAATTCCAACACCAACCAGTCCATTTCATTCATGACATTCATGATTCTATCATTTTCAAAGAAATCCCGCTTTTTACAAAACTCCCAAATTTCCAGGAAGTTCCCATTGAATTGAATGGGGCACGTTCCCAAGTTGCAAAATGTCCACATTTTTCAAACTATTCAAACCATTTCATTTCAAATTCAACTCATCCTAGACATTCAAAATACCATTTTTCCATGTTCAACAAATTTCCAGGAATTCCTGTTTTTTTTCCCACCCTATGTCCAACCTTTTTCGTTTGACTACTCCTTTTTCTGTTTTCATCCTATTTCAACCGTTCTAACGTCAAAACATTTTTCTTAGTCAGGACAAAAAAATTCCCAATTTTCCCGGTGTTCCAAGAATTCTGTAATACCATTTCTCAATTAAAAAACTGTTGCTACTTCAACATTTCCTGACCGATGTAAACAATTCCAAAACCAACCAATCCAGCTCATTCAGGACATTCATAATCCTAATCATTTTCAAAGAAATCCCGCTTTTTACAAAATTCCCAAATTTCCAGGAAGATCCCATTGAAATGAATGGGACATTTTTCCAACTTGCGCAATTCCCACATTTTTAAACCTATTCAAACCATTTAATTTCAAATTTAACTCATCCTAGACATTCAAACTACCATTTTTCCATGTTCAACAAATTTCCAGGAATTCTTGGTTTTTCTAACCCTATGTCCAACCTTTTTTGTTTGACTACTCATTTTCTTTTTTTCATACCATTTCAACCATTCCACTCTCAAAACATTTTACTTAGTCAGGACAAAAAAACAAGTTGGTTTAGGAACTAGAAACATTCCCGGTTTTCCTGAAATTCCAGGAATTCCATAATACCATTTCTCAATTAAAATTTTAAATTGTTACTACTTCAACATTTCCTGACCAATTTAAACAATTCCAACACCAACCAATCCAGCTCATTCAGGACATTCATGCTCCTAATCATTTTCTAAGAAATCCCACTTTTTACAAAATTCCCAAATTTCCAGGAAGTTCCCATTGAAATGAATGGGACATTTTTCCAAGTTGCACAATTCCCACATTTTTCAACCTATTCAAACCATTTCATTTCACATTCAACTCATACTAGTCATTCAAACTACCATTTTTCCATGTTCAACAAATTCCCAGGAAATCTTGGTTTTTCTAACCATATGTCCAACCTTTTTCTTTGGACTACCCCTTTTCCTTTTTTCATCCTATTTCAACCGTTCTACCGTCAAAAAAATGTTCTTAGTCAGGACAAAAACACAAGTTGGTTTAGGAACTAGAAACATTCCCGGTTTTCCTGAAATTCCAGGAATTCCATAATACCATTTCTCAATTAAAATTGTTTTATTACTACAACATTTCTTGACTGATTTAAACAAATCCAACACCAACCAATTCAGCTCATTCAGGACATTCATGATCCTAATCATTAAAAAAAAAATCCCGCTTTTCCAAAAATTCCCAAATTTCCGGGAAGTTCCCATTGAAATGAATGGGACATTTTTCCAAGTTGCACAATTCCCACATTTTTCAACCTATTCAAACCATTTCATTTCACATTCAACTCATACTAGTCATTCAAACTACCATTTTTCCATGTTCAACAAATTCCCAGGAAATCTTGGTTTTTCTAACCCTATGTCCAACCTTTTTTCTTTGGACTACCCCTTTTCCTTTTTTCATCCTATTTCAACCGTTCTACCGTCAAAAAAATGTTCTTAGTCAGGACAAAAACACAAGTTGGTTTAGGAACTAGAAACATTCACGGTTTTCCTGAAATTCCAGGAATTCCATAATACCATTTCTCAATTAAAATTGTTTTATTACTACAACATTTCTTGACTGATTTAAACAGTTCCAACACCAACCAATTCAGCTCATTCAGGACATTCATGATCCTAATCATTAAAAAAAAAATCCCGCTTTTCCAAAAATTCCCAAATTTCCGGGAAGTTCCCATTGAAATGAATGGGACATTTTTTCCAAGTTGCACAATTCCCACATTTTTAAACCTATTCAAACCATTTCATTTCACATTTAACTCATCCTAGACATTCAAACTACCATTTTCCATGTTCAACAAATTTCCAGGAATTCTTGGTTTTTCTAACCCTATGTCCAACCTTTTTTGTTTGACTACTCCTTTTCCTTTTTTCATACCATTTCAACCATTCCACTCTCAAAACATTTTACTTAGTCAGGAAAAAAAAACAAGTTGGTTTAGGAACTAGAAACATTCCCGGTTTTCCCGAAATTCCAGGAATTCCATAATACCATTTCTCAATTAAAATTTTTAATTGTTACTACTTCAACATTTCCTGACCAATTTAAACAATTCCAACACCAACCAATTCAGCTCATTCAGGAAATTCATGCTCCTAATCATTTTCAAAGAAATCCCACTTTTTACAAAATTCCCAAATTTCCAGGAAGTTCCCATTGAAATGAATGGGACATTTTTCCAAGTTGCACAATTCCCACATTTTTAAACCTATTCAAACCATTTCATTTCACATTTAACTCATCCTAGACATTCAAACTACCATTTTTCCATGTTCAACAAATTTCCAGGAAATCTTGGTTTTTCTAACCCTATGTCCAACCTTTTTCTTTGGACTACCCCTTTTCCTTTTTTCATCCTATTTCAACCGTTCTACCGTCAAAAAAATGTTCTTAGTCAGGACAAAAACACAAGTTGGTTTAGGAACTAGAAACATTCCCGGTTTTCCTGAAATTCCAGGAATTCCATAATACCATTTCTCAATTAAAATTGTTTTATTACTGCAACATTTCTTGACTGATTTAAACAGTTCCAACACCAACCAATTCAGCTCATTCAGGACATTCATGATCCTAATCATTAAAAAAAAATCCCGCTTTTCCAAAAATTCCCAAATTTCCGGGAAGATCCCATTGAAATGAATGGGACATTTTTCCAAGTTGCACAATTCCCACATTTTTCAACCTATTCAAACCATTTCATTTCACATTCAACTCATCCTAGACATTCAAACTACCATTTTTCCATGTTCAACAAATTTCCAGGAATTCCTGGGTTTTTTCCCACCCTATGTCCAACCTTTTTCGTTTGACTACTCCTTTTTCTTTTTTCATCCTATTTCAACCGTTCTACCGTCAAAACATTTTTCTTAATCAGGACAAAAAAATTCCCAATTTTCCCGGTGTTCCAAGAATTCTGTAATACCATTTCTCAATTAAAAAACTGTTACTACTTCAACATTTCCTGACCGATTTGAACAATTCCAACACCAACCAATCCAGCTCATTCATGACATTCATAATCCTAATCATTTTCAAAGAAATCCCGCTTTTTACAAAATTCCCAAATTTCCAGGAAGTTCCCATTGAAATGAATGGGGCATTTTTTCCAAGTTGCACAATTACCACATTTTTCAACCTATTCAAACCATTTCATTTCACATTCAACTCATCCTTGTCATTCAAACTACCATTTTTCCATGTTCAACAAATTCCCAGGAAATCTTGGTTTTTCTAACCCTATGTCCAACCTTTTTCTTTGGACTACCCCTTTTCCTTTTTTCATCCTATTTCAACCGTTCTACCGTCAAAAACATTTTCTTAGTCAGGATAAAAACACAAGTTGGTTTAGGAACTAGAAACATTCCCGGTTTTCCTGAAATTCCAGGAATTCCATAATACCATTTCTCAATTAAAATTTAAAATTGTTACTACTTCAACATTTCCTGACCAATTTAAACAAATCCAACACCAACCAATTCAGCTCATTCAGGACATTCATGCTCCTAATAATTTTCAAAGAAATCCCACTTTTTACAAAATTCCCAAATTTCCAGGAAGTTCCCATTGAATTGAATGGGGCATTTTTCCAAGTTGCAAAAATTCCACATTTTTCAACCTATTCAAACCATTTCATTTCACATTCAACTCATCCTAGACATTCAAACTACCATTTTTCCATGTTCAACAAATTTCCAGGAAATCTTGGTTTTTCTAACCCTATGTCCAACCGTTTTCTTTGGACTACCCATTTTCCTTTTTTCATCCTATTTCAACCGTTCTACCGTCAAAAAAAATTTCTTAATCAGGACAAAAACACAAGTTGGTTTAGGAACTAGAAACATTCCCAGTTTTGCTGAAATTCCAGGAATTCCATAATACCATTTCTCAATTAAAATTGTTTTATTACTGCAACATTTCTTGACTGATTTAAACAGTTCCAACACCAACCAATTCAGCTCATTCAGGACATTCATGATCCTAATCATTAAAAAAAAAATCCAGCTTTGCCAAAAATTCCCAAATTTCCGGGAAGTTCCCATTGAAATGAATGGGACATGTTTTCCAAGTTGCACAAGTCCCACATTTTTCAACCTATTCAAACCATTTCATTTCACATTCAACTCATCCTAGACATTCAAACTACCATTTTTCCATGTTCAACAAATTTCCAGGAATTCCTGGGTTTTTTTCTTACCCTATGTCCAACCTTTTTCGTTTGACTACTCATGTTCCTTTTTTCATCCTATTTTAACTGTTTCACCGACAAAACTTTTTTCTTAGTCAGGACAAAAAAATTCCCGATTTTCCCGATGTTCCAAGAATTCCGTATTTCCATTTCTCAATTAAAGAACTGTTACTACTTCAACATTTCCTGACCGATTTGAACAAATCCAACACCAACCAATCCAGCTCATTCATGACATTCATGATCCTAATCATTTTCAAAGAAATCCCGCTTTTTACAAAACCCCCAAATTTCCAGGAAGTTCCCATTAAATTGAATGGTGCATTTTTCCAAGTCGCACAATTCCCACATTTTTCAACCTATTCAAACCATTCCAACATCAACACATTCCACTCACCCTGAACATTCAAACTATCAATTTTCCAAGTTCCAAAAAATTCCAGGAATTCACAATTTCTGGCGATACGGCTTCCTAACCAAAATTCCGCTTTTACTGGAAATTCAAACTCTTCAACATTCAAGCCATTCCAACATTCAAACTATTCTTGCATTCATACTACAGTCAGCATTTCAGTTCAGCTTCAGCATTGGAGCATTCACACGCAATTATTTCAGGAATTGGCTCTTCTAGTGAAATAAATGTGTTCCTGCCTGCGTGTGGATGTCGGCCTTAACGCGTTCTTTCTCAAAGCAAACTGCAACTCAGCATTCAGGTGCAACTAATGAGTCCGGCATGTACCCATGCGGGGGAGGAGAAAGCCTCCCAGCAGGAAAACAAGGGCTCCGTGTACAAGATGCACGTGACTCCAACCCCAAGAGCGTGTCATCTATAAATAAAATGTGCCTGCAGTGGACTTTCTTTGGCACCCATTTGCCCACACCAGATAAACAACAATGCATGGATGTCCTGCAGCTGGTGCCGAGCTTGGCAATGAATCAGCAGTCGGGACAAAGGCACGGTGGCAAAGTTGCGAGGCTGGGCGGCAACGTAAGGTGCTGCTTCCTGCAGACCCCGGCTGGGGTCGCTACTTCTCCCACAGCGGAGGTCTACACCAGCAAAATATGCGGCAAATTAAGATTTCCAATCCGGCCCGCCGGACGTTCTACATAATTTGACGTGAAAGAGCAGCGATGTTCATTTGTTGTTAATATTCAGTGTTTTATTGTTCATAGTTAATATTGTAAATCCCACGTAAAAGAAGAGCGATGTTCATATGTTGTTAATATTCAGTGTTTTATTGTTCATAGTTAATATTGTAAATCCCACGTAAAAGAAGAGCGATGTTCATATGTTGTTAATATTCAGTGTTTTATTGTTCATAGTTAATATTGTAAATCCCACGTAAAAGAGGAGCGATGTTCATATGTTGTTGATATTCAGTGTTTTATTGTTCATAGTTAATTTTGTAAATCCCACGTAAAAGAGGAGCGATGTTCATATGTTGTTAATATTCAGTGTTTTATAGTTCATAGTTAATAAATAGAATAGAATATAATAGAAAGTACTTTATTGATCCCTGGGGGAAATTTAGCATTAATATTGTAAATCCCACGTAAAAGAAGAGCAATGTTCATGTGTTGTTGATATTCAGTGTTTTATTGTTCATAGTTAATATTGTAAATCCCACGTAAAAGAGGAGCGATGTTCATATGTTGTTAATATTCAGTGTTTTATAGTTCATAGTTAATAAATAGAATAGAATAGAATAGAAAGTACATTATTGATCCCTGGGGGAAATGTAGCATTAATATTGTAAATCCCACGTAAAAGAAGAGCAATGTTCATGTGTTGTTGATATTCAGTGTTTTATTGTTCATAGTTAATATTGTAAATCCCACGTAAAAGAGGAGCGATGTTCATATGTTGTTGATATTCAGTGATTTATTGTTCATATTTAATATTATAAATCCCACATAAAAGAGGAGCAATGTTCATATGTTGTTAATATTCAGTGTTTTATTGTTCATAGTTAATATTATAAATTCCAAGTAAAAGAGGAGCGATGTTCATATGTTGTTAATATTCAGTGTTTTATTGTTCATAGTTAATATTGTAAATCCCACGTAAAAGTGGAGCGATGTTCATATGTTGTTAATATTCAGTGTTTTATTGTTCATAGTTAATATTGTAAATCCCACGTAAAAGAGGAGCGATGTTCATATGTTGTTAATATTCAGTGTTTTATTGTTCATAGTTAATATTGTAAATCCCACATAAAAGAGGAGCGATGTTCATATGTTGTTAATATTCAGTGATTTATTGTTCATAGTTAATATTATAAATTCCAAGTAAAAGTGGAGCGATGTTCATATGTTGTTAATATTCAGGGTTTTATTGTTCATAGTTAATATTGTAAATCCCACGTAAAAGAGGAGCGATGTTCATATGTTGTTGATATTCAGTGTTTTATTGTTCATATTTAATATTGTAAATCCCACGTAAAAGAGGAGCGATGTTCATATGTTGTTAATATTCAGTGTTTTATAGTTCATAGTTAATAAATAGAATAGAATATAATAGAAAGTACTTTATTGATCCCTGGGGGAAATTTAGCATTAATATTGTAAATCCCACGTAAAAGAAGAGCAATGTTCATGTGTTGTTGATATTCAGTGTTTTATTGTTCATAGTTAATATTGTAAATCCCACGTAAAAGAGGAGCGATGTTCATATGTTGTTAATATTCAGTGTTTTATAGTTCATAGTTAATAAATAGAATAAAATAGAATAGAAAGTACATTATTGATCCCTGGGGGAAATGTAGCATTAATATTGTAAATCCCACGTAAAAGAAGAGCAATGTTCATGTGTTGTTGATATTCAGTGTTTTATTGTTCATAGTTAATATTGTAAATCCCACGTAAAAGAGGAGCGATGTTCATATGTTGTTGATATTCAGTGATTTATTGTTCATATTTAATATTATAAATCCCACATAAAAGAGGAGCAATGTTCATATGTTGTTAATATTCAGTGTTTTATTGTTCATAGTTAATATTATAAATTCCAAGTAAAAGAGGAGCGATGTTCATATGTTGTTAATATTCAGTGTTTTATTGTTCATAGTTAATATTGTAAATCCCACGTAAAAGTGGAGCGATGTTCATATGTTGTTAATATTCAGTGTTTTATTGTTCATAGTTAATATTGTAAATCCCACGTAAAAGAGGAACAATGTTCATATGTTGTTAATATTCAGTGTTTTATTGTTCATAGTTAATATTGTAAATCCCACATAAAAGAGGAGCGATGTTCATATGTTGTTAATATTCAGTGATTTATTGTTCATAGTTAATATTATAAATTCCAAGTAAAAGTGGAGCGATGTTCATATGTTGTTAATATTCAGTGATTTATTGTTCATAGTTAATATTGTAAATCCCACGTAAAAGAGGAGCGATGTTCATATGTTGTTGATATTCAGTGTTTTATTGTTCATAGTTAATATTGTAAATCCCACGTAAAAGAGGAGCGATGTTCATATGTTGTTAATATTCAGTGTTTTATAGTTCATAGTTAATAAATAGAATAGAATATAATAGAAAGTACTTTATTGATCCCTGGGGGAAATTTAGCATTAATATTGTAAATCCCACGTAAAAGAAGAGCAATGTTCATGTGGTGTTGATATTCAGTGTTTTATTGTTCATAGTTAATATTGTAAATCCCACGTAAAAGAGGAGCGATGTTCATATGTTGTTGATATTCAGTGATTTATTGTTCATATTTAATATTATAAATCCCACATAAAAGAGGAGCAATGTTCATATGTTGTTAATATTCAGTGTTTTATTGTTCATAGTTAATATTATAAATTCCAAGTAAAAGAGGAGCGATGTTCATATGTTGTTAATATTCAGTGTTTTATTGTTCATAGTTAATATTGTAAATCCCACGTAAAAGTGGAGCGATGTTCATATGTTGTTAATATTCAGTGTTTTATTGTTCATAGTTAATATTGTAAATCCCACATAAAAGAGGAGCGATGTTCATATGTTGTTAATATTCAGTGATTTATTGTTCATAGTTAATATTATAAATTCCAAGTAAAAGTGGAGCGATGTTCATATGTTGTTAATATTCAGTGTTTTATTGTGCATAGTTAATATTGTAAATCCCACGTAAAAGAGGAGCGATGTTCATATGTTATTGATATTCAGTGTTTTATTGTTCATAGTTAATATTATAAATTCCACGTAAAAGAGGAGCGATGTTCATATGTTGTTGATATTCAGTGTTTTATTGTTCATAGTTAATATTATAAATTCCACGTAAAAGAGGAGCGATGTTCATATGTTGTTAATATTCAGTGTTTTATTGTTCATAGTTAATATTGTAAATCCCACATAAAAGAGGAGCGATTTTCATATGTTGTTAATATTCAGTGTTTTATTGTTCATAGTTAATATTGTAAATCCCACATAAAAGAGGAGCGATTTTCATATGTTGTTAATATTCAGTGTTTTATTGTTCATAGTTAATATTGTAAATCCCACATAAAAGAGGAGCGATTTTCATATGTTGTTAATATTCAGTGTTTTATTGTTCATAGTTAATATTGTAAATCCCACTTTCTTTATTTCCGTGTACATTTTGGGTGTCCCATTCAGTAAAAAAATATAAAATTCCAATTTTGAGTGGGTCCATCATAATGTTTTTAGAATTCTATTGGATATTGTGACTTCTAAATGTGTATATATCATTTATACAGACATACACATTCCCCCCCCCCTCCCCCCCCAACCGTGTCAAAATATTTGCCCAGCTCTGGTCGAGATCCTTCCACCCCGAAGGACAGGTGGCAACGTAAGGTGCTGCTTCCACAAAGCGCGGCTGGGGTTGCTACTTTTCCCGCAGCTGGGGTCTAGATCCTTCCACCTCTAAGGACCGGTGTTAACATAAAATGCTGCTTCCTACAGACCACGGCTGGGGTGGCTAATTCTTCCACAGCTGGGGTCTATATCCTTCCAGCCCCAAGGACAGGTGGCAACATAAGATGCTGCTTCCTACAGACCGCGGCTGGGGTCCCAACTTCTCCCACAGCTGGAGTCTAGATCTTTCCACCTCGAAGGACAGGTGGAAACATAAGGTGCAGCTTCCTACAGACCTCGGCTGGGGTCGCTACTTCTCCCACAGCTGGGGTCTAGAGCCTTCCACCCCTAAGGACAGGTGGCAACATAAGGTGCTGCTTCCTACAGACCTCGGCTGGGGTCGCTACTTCTCCCACAGCTGGGGTCTAGAGCCTTCCACCCCTAAGGACAGATGGCCACATAAGGTGCTGCTTCCTACAGACCGCGGCTGGGATCTAGATCCTTCGACCCCTAAGGACAGGTGGCCACATAAGGTGCTGCTTCCTACAGACCACAGCTGGGATCTAGATCCTTCCACCCCTAAGGACAGGTGGCCACATAAGGTGCTGCTTCCTACAGGTCGCCGCTGGGGCCGCTACTTCTCCCGCAACTGGGGTCTAAATCCGTCTACTCTTAAGCACAGGTGGCAACATAAGGTGCTGCTTCCTACAGACCACGACTGGGATCTAGATCAGTGGTTCTTAACCTTGTTGGAGGTACCGAATCCCACCCGTTTCATATATGCATTCACCGAACCCTTCTTTAGTGAAAAATAAAATGTTTTTTTTTCAAATTCAAGACAAAGTTATGTTTTTTAACTGGTGCACAAAATGAACCGTGCATGAACATCACCTCGTTCAAAGAACAAAACCAACACAGTGCATAAACTCACAACAAATTACACACCTGAAAATCAGTGTAACTTCTGCTGTTGCCGTATCCATAATACGCCGAGAGGGAGAATATTTTATTTACCATTGTGTCAGGTGTGTCTTGACCTCCGCAGCGGAGGCTCCACAGAACCCCTGAGGCCGACTCACTGAACCTCTAGGGTTCGATCGAACCCAGGTTAAGAACCACTGATCTACATCCTTCCACACCGAAGGACAGGTGGCCACACAAGGTGCTGCTTCCTACAGACCGCGGCTGGGATCTAGATCCTTCTACCCCTAAGGACAGGTGGCCACATAAGGTGCTGCTTCCTACAGACCACGGCTGGGATCTAGATCCTTCTACCCCTAAGGACAGGTGGCAACATAAGGTGCTGCTTCCTACAGACCACAGCTGGGATCTCGATCCTTCCACCCCTAAGGACAGGTGGCCACATAAGGTGCTGCTTCCTACAGACCGCGGCTGGGATCTAGATCCTTCTACCCCTAAAGACAGGTGGCCACATAAGGTGCTGCTTCCTACAGACCACGGCTGGGATCTAGATCCTTCCACCCCTATGGACAGGTGGCCACATAAGGTGCTGCTTCCTACAGACCGCGGCTGGGGTCGCTACTTCTCCCGCAACTAGGGTCTAGATCCTTTCACCCCTTAGCACAGGTGGCAACATCAGGTGCTGCTTCCTACAGACCACAGCTGGGATCTAGATCCTTCCACCCCTAAGCACAGGTGGAAACATAAGGTGCTGCTTCCTAAAGACCACGGCTGGGATCTAGATCCTTCCACCTCTAAGGACAGGTGGACACATAGGGTGCTGCTTCCAACAGACCGCAACTGGGATCTAGATCCTTCCACCCCTAAGCACAGGTGGCAACATAAGATGCCGTTTCCTACAGACCGCGGCTGGGGTCGCTACTTCTCCCGCAACTGGGGTCTAGATCCTTCCACACCTAAGGACAGGTGGCCACATCAGGTGCTGCTTCCTACAGACCGCGGCTGGGGTCGCTACTTCTCCCGCAACTGGGGTCTAGATCCTTCCACACCTAAGGACAGGTGGCTACATAAGGTGCCGCTTCCAACAGACCGCAACTGGGATCTAGATCCTTCCACCCCTAAGCACAGGTGGCAACATAAGATGCCGCTTCCTACAGACCACGACAGGGATCTAGATCCTTCCACCCCTAAGGACACGTGGAAACATAAGGTGCTGCTTCCTACAGACCACGACTGGGATCTAGATCCTTCCACCCCTAAGGACAGGTGGCCACATAAGGTGCTGCTTCCTACAGACCACAGCTTGGATCTAGATCCTTCCACCCCTAAGGACAGGTGGCCACATAAGGTGCTGCTTCTTACAGACCGCGGCTGGGGCCGCTACATCTCCCGCAACTGGGGTCTAGATCCTTCCACCCCTAAGCACAAGTGGCAACATAAGGTGCTTCTTCCTACAGACCACGGCTGGGATCTAGATCCTGCCACCCCTAAGCACAGGTGGTAACATAAGATGCCGCTTCCTACAGACCACGGCTGGGGTCGCTACTTCTCCCGCAGCTGGGGTCTAGATCCTTCCACCCCTAAGCACAGGTGGCAACATAAGGTGCCGCTTCCTACAGACCGCGGCTGGGGTCGCTACTTCTCCCGCAACTGGGGTCTAGATCCTTACACCCCTAAGCACAGGTGGCATTATAAGGTGCCGCTTCCTACAGACCGCGGCTGGGATCTAGAACCTTCCACACCTAAGGACAGGTGGCCACATAAGGTGCTGCTTCCTACAGACCACGGCTGGGATCTAAATCCTTCCACCCCTAAGGACAGGTGGCCACATAAGGTTCTGCTTCCTACAGACCACGACTGGGATCTAGATCCTTCCACCCCTAAGCACAGGTGGCAACATAAGATGCCGCTTCCTACAGACCGCGGCTGGGGTCGCTACTTCTCCCGCAGCTGGGGTCTAGATCCTTCCACCCCTAAGCACAGGTGGCAACATAAGGTGCCGCTTCCTACAGACCGCGGCTGTGGTCGCTACTTCTCCCGCAACTGGGGTCTAGATCCTTACACCCCTAAGCACAGGTGGCATTATAAGGTGCTGCTTCCTACAGACCACGGCTGGGATCTAGATCCTTCCACACCTAAGGACAGGTGGCCACATAAGGTGCTGCTTACTACAGACCACAGCTGGGATCTAGATCCTTCCACCCCTAAGGACAGGTGGCCACATCAGGTGCTGCTTCCTACAGACCGCGACTGGGGTCGCTACTTCTCCCGCAGCTAGGGTCGAGATTCTTCCACCCCTAAGGACAGGTGGCCACATAAGGTGCTGCTTCCTACAGACCGCGGCTGGGGTCGCTACTTCTCCCGCAACTAGGGTCTAGATCCTTTCACCCCTTAGCACAGGTGGCAACATCAGGTGCTGCTTCCTACAGACCACAGCTGGGATCTAGATCCTTCCACCCCTAAGCACAGGTGGAAACATAAGGTGCTGCTTCCTATAGACCGCGGCTGGGGTCACTACTTCTCCCGCAACTGGGGTCTAGATCCTTACACTCCTAAGCACAGGTGGAATTATAAGGTGCCGCTTCCTACAGACCGCGGCTGGGATCAAGATCCTTCCACACCTAAGGACAGGTGGCTACATAAGGTGCTGCATCCTACAGACCACAGCTGGGATCTATATCCTTCCACCCCTAAGGACAGGTGGCCACATCAGGTGCTGCTTCCTACAGACCGCGACTGGGGTCGCTACTTCTCCCGCAACTAGGGTCTAGATCCTTTCACCGCTTAGCACAGGTGGCAACATCAGGTGCTGCTTCCTACAGACCACAGCTGGGATCTAGATCCTTCCACCCCTAAGGACAGGTGGCAACATAGGGTGCTGCTTCCAACAGACCGCAACTGGGATCTAGATCCTTCAACCCCTAAGCACAGGTGGCAACATAAGATGCCGCTTCCTACAGACCGCGGCTGTAGATCTAGACTCCCGCAGCTGGGGTCTAGATCCTTACACCCTTAAGCACAGGTGGCATTATAAGGTGCCGCTTCCTACAGACCGCGGCTGGGGTCGCTACTTCTCCCGCAAGTGGGGTCTAGATCCTTACACCCCTAAGCACAGGTGGCATTATAAGGTGCCGCTTCCTACAGACCGCGGCTGGGGTCGCTACTTCTCCCGCAACTGGGGTCTAGATCCTTACACCCCTAAGCACAGGTGGCATTATAAGGTGCCGCTTCCTACAGACCGCGGGTGGGATCTAGATCCTTCCACACCTAAGGACAGGTGGCTACATAAGGTGCTGCTTCCTACAGACCACAGCTGGCACTAGATCCTTCCACCCATAAGGACAGGTGGCCACATCAGGTGCTGCTTCCTACAGACCGCGACTGGGGTCGCTACTTCTCCCGCAACTGGGGTCTAGATCCTTCCACCTCTAAGGACAGGTGGCAACATCAGGTGCTGCTTCCTACAGACCGCGACTGGGGTCGCTACTTCTCCCGCAACTGGGGTCTAGATCCTTCCACCCCTAAGGACAGGTGGCCACATCAGGTGCTGCTTCCTACAGACCGCGACTGGGGTCGCTACTTCTCCCGCAACGGGGTCTAGATCCTTCCACCCCTAAGGACAGGTGGCAACATGTTACAAAGCAGCTCGAAACAATCAACTATTTTGAAGTTTTTCAGTCGGGACAAAGCCCGGACCTCTTCCAGATGAGTTGAAATCCCTAAGCGTTTTTTGTTGTGTTCTTTCTCACCGAGGGCAGATGGCAGAGGACATCTCCAGCGGCATATGGGGTGAGGCGGAGCAGCCAAAGCAGCAATAGCACTCTAGTGTTTTACGCCGCTGGATTATTGTGTGAGAACAGGCCGTAATGGACAATAAGTAAGCTCCGTGTGGACACGAGGCGCAGCGGGCGAAAGACTGAGCGAGAGACAGGCCACTGTCGTGAGACCCGGATTAGACCTGGCACTCTGCTCACTGCTGCTGCTGCTGCTGCTGCTGCTGCTGTTTTTCCAAATTGCTCCAGATTCCCAGAGATTAAGTGCAGTGAATGAATGGCTGAGTGAATGAATGAGCACAACAAACATACAGTAAGCCTGAAAGTCAGGGAAGTGCAGCCGAGCCAAGGTCAAAACACCTTCCAGTCGGTTCTGTTTACTAAAAAGTAATGGGACTAAAACAAATCCACACCAGCGTCAAACTGGAACTGTGGTCTTGGTTTATTTCCAACAATTACAATATGGCAGAAGAGACTTTAACAAGTACAACAACATCAACAGACCAGACACTTTTTGTGTCTTTTTACGCATTTAAAAAAAAATATATTTATTATCGTTTTCCGCCTGTGTTTTGTTTGGTTTATATTTGCCGGGTGAAATTTCGGTCCCTGTTTATTGCGTTTTCATAGGTCGTGAATTTTGATTCGCAAAAAAATGTATCAATGACAAATACTGCCTCAGTTTGTACTCGGACCACTTTAGCGCAAAGGGCTGTCAGAAGATCGATACATCGATCGATAGATAGATGGATGGATAGATAGATAGATAGATAGATAGATAGATAGATAGATAGATAGATAGATAGATAGATAGATAGATAGATAGATAGATAGATAGATAGATAGATAGATAGATAGATAGATAGATAGATAGATAGATAGATAGATAGATAGATAGATAGATAGATAGATAGATAGATAGATAGATAGATAGATAGGTCTTTATTGTCATTGCACAAGTACAACAAAACTAATTTTTCAGCACAAACCCGTTCAAGATGAGACAAACAAACAGTGTACAGGGTTGCAGAACAGGAACGCTGATGGGTCGCCACAAGGCGCCCTGTAAAAGATGGAAAAAAGGTCAAACGCTGGGTAAGGATGAGTAAAAAAATACAATCTGGACTGGGCTCCTAAGGGGGCCCAGTCTGGAGTGGGAAAAAAACCTCCATAGCAAAGCACATATACATATTACAACGTACATCTGGAGATATCTAGCAACAGAGGGAAGGGAGTGCGAGGTCATGATGATAGGCCGCAGCTCTCAGGCGTTGACCATCCATTCATCCCCCTATGGGATTTGTGTCGAGGGCGTTGGTTTGGGGGTGTGGGGTGTGTATATGTGGCGTATATTTTTGTGGTTGCATGTGTGTGTGTAAGCCCGTAGTGTGTCTCTGTTCCGCGGCCTTGATGTTCGCAGTCGCTAGTCCAAAGCCAACAACAACAGGTGTGTGTCCGTGAGAGACAAAAAGGGAGTTTGTTGTGTCTTCGCCGCACTGCCCTTCGGGAGAGTCTCGAAGCCAGGGAAACAATCCAAGTTAGAATGTTTTGTATACGAGTGAAAATAAAATGTGCTTTTCACTCTAAATTGTCAATGACTGGTCCTCAAAAACTGCGGATCCAAAATCACAAGAGTGTCCACAGTTCTTCCCGCATCCTCCAATCATTTGTGGCAACTTTGGGCTACTTTGAAGACTGCCAGCAACTTCCAATTTGTGGACAAACCAGAGCAACGCAAGAAAGACTTGATGGTAAACACTGTGTAAAGTTATTAACTTCATCCTGTGCCATGTCTCCAGTAAATGACTTGTTTTAGTCTTTGTGAGTCCATGGAAACGTCACTTTTTATCTCCTGCCGGATCCATGTGGTTCCAGGATGGAGACAACACCCGACCAGACCAAAAACATAGTTTGCGGGTCAACAAAAATGTGCCTTTTGAAGCGTTCATGTGCGGGGAGTGTTCAAAAGGAGTCTTTTGGAGAAGTGGCTGGCAAGTTAGCAAGTGACATCATCACTGTCATTGTTTACTGTAGCAGAGATGCTGAATGTGTGTTATGGTCAACTTTTTATTCATAGACTTATCAGATGTCATTTGTTTATTATCTATAGCAGGGCTGTCAAAGGTGTGGCCCCCAGGCAATTTGCAGCTAATGTTTTAAAGGCACATTCTAAAAATGCTATTAAAATCAACAAAAACGTAACAAAAGTGGAATACAAAAGTTGCAATGTTGACTAATAAAACAAAGCTGTTTTTTTATTTCTTTAAAACTGTCATTGCTCAAAACATAATATTGAATCAAAATCAATGTTTTTATGAATTATTGACCTATCCAAGTCTCCCATTACTTCACATCAAATATTACACTAAGAAACATAGTTTTTGTGGAATTTTTTGCATATTTTGTGTGTTTTGCCATAAAAAATATATAGTTTTCTTTGACAAAAAGGGCAGAAAAACAACATAAAAAAACCCAAACAACTTAGAATTGAGGGCTAGATGTGAAGTTGATGTAGACTCTAGAGATGGAAATAAATGTATAAATGCCCTGGCACACCATTGTCATCATTTCATCACCCAAGCAAAACACTTTTATACTGAAATAAATACACATTCAACGTATTAGTATTTACTAACTGACACTTTTATACTGAAATAAATACAGCTATAACTTATTAGTATTTAATAACTGACACTTTTATACTAAAATAAATACAGCTACAACTTATTAGTATTTAACAACTGACACTTTTATACTGAAATAAATACAACTACAACTAATTAAATACATATATAGGAGGAAAAAAAAGTTTAGATCCATGAAGGAAAGAAGAAAGTGAATGAATGATTATAAGTGAATACATTTACATATGCATAAACATGTGTTTTATTTTGTATTATTTTGTTAATGAATGAAGTAACGTTTATGACAAAACACAATATAGAATGTGAGATATAACAGCATCATGCATACATTCATCATTTGTTTTATAAACGCTTACGAAAAAGTGGGGACCCCATTTTTATGACTTGATGGGGTCCCTGGGACCCCATTTTGAAAATTCCTAGCGCCAACACTGATGGAGTATGAATATGATATCTACTGTATCTATCTATGAATGAATGAATGAATGTTTGGTGTATAAATATGAATTAATGTTTGGTGTATGACTATAAATGAATGTTTTGTATATGAATGATTGGTGTATGAATATGAATGAATGTTTGGTGTATAAATATGAATAAATGATCGGGGTATGAATGAAATATTGTTTAGTGTATAAATATATCAATTAATTAATGTTTGGTGTATGAATATGAATGATTGTTTGGTGTATGAATATGCATTAATGTTTGTATGAATATTAATGTATATTTATTTTATGAATGAATGAATGAATGTTTGGTGTATAAATATGAATGAACGTTAGGTGTATGAATGTGAATGAATAATTGGTGTATGAATATGAATGAATGTTTGGTGTATGAATATGAATGTATATTGTATGAATGAATTAATGTTTGGTGTATAAATATGAATGAACTTTAGGTGTATGAATATGAATGAATGTTTGGTGTATGAATATGAATGTATATTGCATGAATGAATTAATGTTTGGTGTATAAATATGAATGAACTTTAGGTGTATGAATATGAATGAATGTTTGGTGTATGAATATGAATTTATATTTATTTTATGAATGAATGAATGAATGAATGAATGAATAAATGAATGAATGTTAGGTGTATGAATATGAATGAATGTTTGGTGTATGAATGTGAATGAATGTTTGGTGTATGAATGTGAATGTATATTTATTTTATGAATGAATGAATGAATGTTTGGTGTATGAATATGAATGAATGTTAGGTGTATGAATATGAATGCATGTTTGGTGTATGAATGTGAATGAATGTTTGGTGTATGAATATGAATGTATATTTATTTTATGAATGAATGAATGAATGTTTGGTGTATAAATATGAATGAATGTTTGGTGTATGAATATGAATGTATATTGTATGAATGAATGAATTAATTAATTAATTTTTGGTGTATAAATATGAATGAACTTTAGGTGTATGAATATGAATGATTGTTTGGTGTATGAATATGAATGAATGTTTGGTGTATGAATATGAATGAATGTTTGGTGTATGAATATGAATTAATGTTTGGTGTATGAATATGAATGAATGTTTGGTGTATGAATATGAATGTATATTGTATGAATGAATAAATGAATGAATTAATGTTTGGTGTATAAATATGAATGAACTTTAATTGTATGAATATGAATGAATGTTTGGTGTATGAATATGAATGAATGTTTGGTGTATGAATATGAATGTATATTTATTTTACGAATGAGTGAATTAATGTTTGGTGTATAAATGTGAATGAATGTTTGGTGTATGAATCTGAATGTATATTGTATGATTGAATTAATGTTTGGTGTATAAATATGAATGAACTTTAGGTGTATGAATATGAATGAATGTTTGGTGTATGAAAATGAATGTATATTGTATGAATGAATGAATGTTTGGTGTATAAATGTGAATGAACTTTAAGTGTATGAATATGAATGTATATTGCATGAATGAATTAATGTTTGGTGTATAAATATGAATGAACTTTAGGTGTATGAATATG